>NW_009601155.1:79362-79575 GCF_000690535.1 Cariama cristata | reverse complement strand
GCCAAAAGACCAAAGTCCTATTTGAAGTCTATCATCATGTTTAAGAAATCCCCAAATATTTCAACCTACCTGGAAGCCTGACTAATTCAAACCATATTTGTGTCTTACTAGTTAAATAATGCATATACTGTTCCCTGCTTTGACAGTACTCAGAGCCTATTACTAACTCCTGACTGATGCTTTACAACGTTAAAGATCCAGATCTGAATTTTG
>NW_009601155.1:20199-79312 GCF_000690535.1 Cariama cristata | reverse complement strand
CTCATTTTTCAGTTTCGATGTATTCCGATGAGGTTCAGGATCTTTTCCTCCTGATTTTTAGAGATATTCTAGACTGAAAAGAGCAAAATAGCAGCATACTTATAGTGTGTAAAACATGTAAACTCCGTCATTGCTAGTGAGTCCAGACACCTGTTTGGACACAAAGATCAGTGTTTGCATCCATTGATACAATCAATATTGTATTAATTAATATTCTCAGGAAAATTGCAACACTTCAAGAGTATTTTAGCAGGACAGGTCCAAAGAAGTTGGCTGGAGTTGACTTAAATATGATCTGGCAGCCGGTTTGGAAGTATAAATCTCCTGTGTAGCACCGTCTCTGATGATTGTGTGTAACCATTGCAAAAGATTCTTGTCTTGACGTTTCCTTCTTCTTAAGGCCAAAATTGTATCTAGGATATCGCACTCTTCTACCTTCTCTTGGATTAGAAGCAGAAAATGCCTATCACTACATTCAAAGTTAAAAAGGAGTTAAATTTGTGAATATTTTTAACGATATATTTCCTAGGGCATTGCCTAGCTAAGTGTTAGATGTTCACAGGCAAGGGGCTTTCTGCATGTCATTTAGTAGGCTCAGCAGTCAAAGAGCTCCATGAAATTCTTCTATCACAATTTTTTTAAACATTAATTGCCATTACACCTTCCTTTATATCAACAATTCTTATCCTTGCTTTTTTCTGAACATACCTAAGAGTATTTTGAACTGAAGTAGAATCAGAACAAGCAATAACTAAGTCTACAGAGCATGGAGCTGAAAAAGAGTATTACGCTGGTTTTTACGGCTCTGTTCTATCTGCCTCTCCCTACTTACCAATACAGCCACAGAAACACGCTATTACTTCAGAAATGTTTCCTTAGTTCTGGATGGCAAAAGGCTGTCTGAGTAGGAAGCAAAAAAAAAAATAATCATCTCACCTTCAAAATAAAGTACCCTCTCTTCAGGGAGGTGCAATAGCTTTGGCAAAGTTTGGGAGACTGGACCTACAAGCCAACAGTCCCATGTCATGGCTGCAGCCAAAAGTGCCCCTACAAAGCGTAACTCCGCAGCACTCGCGGCACGGATTTCTCATTTCCTTCTCTGTTGCAGTACAGTGAAATGAAACTGGTTGGAGTTCTGGGTCTTTTTATGGAACCAGAGGAAGATGCAAGGGGTTTAGCTCACAGAATACAAGTTCCCTGATCCTCAAAAGACATGCAGACGTGTGCAACATTTGAAGATCTTCTGAGCAAGTAGTCTCATGTCTATTCATATGTTTGACATTCAGCACATGTACAGAACTTAGCAAGACTATGGTTCTTTTTATATTTTTAAACTCTCTAAGTGGCTTTGTAAAAGCTATAGGAAGGTGTTTAACTTTGACAATGACAAACTATGAGCACATTTCATAAACATATTTTCTAAAGAATATCAATTTAAATAAGAAATATTTTGTGGGTGAGAAGGGGCAGGATTTCTCCATTGTTTCACGCTACTTGATCTATTTCATTAAGTTAACACCTAGGCATGTAATGAATTTTTCCCTATTTTTTTTTCCCATGATCTTACTGGGGGATTTAAGTATTTTTTCAGTATGTGTCCCCTCCATTACAGTGATAAAGCATTTGCTTTTTATTACTTCTGTGCCTACCTTCTGAACTACTCATGACTATTCAAAATAAATGTTCAAAATACAGCAATAAGAGAATGCCTCAACATCTCAATATCTCAAGACAGCATACTGAGGTAGATTTTTCCTTTAAGTCTTTACCTAGTTTTAGCAAGATACATTTTACAGTCTTATTACTTCCTGAATTTTGCTCTTAAATGAGAAATAAAGCTCTCCAGGTTTTTATTTCAGTGTCAAATATTTTTTTTCCAGTCTGTATGGATTTTAGATTTTTCTAGAGGTTCAAAGTTCATGTAATAATTCAGTTTATTTTCTCTTGTACCGTTTTCAGCATTTAACTTTGCTTTAAAGGTCAGAGCCTTTCACTTCTGTTACTTTGATTTCCTTGCTGCCTCTCTTTTCTCTGCAAGCCATAACTGATGGTGTCTTTTGGTGTGGTCTCCCCAACTTTTTCCTCTTCCAATAATATTTTTTAAACCTCATTGTATCTTTGAATGGTTTGGGCTATTTATTTATTTTTTTTTTTTCAAAACCCACACTGACCACTTCTTGTTTTTTGTCATCTTCTTTTCAGAGGAACTGCAGCCTCCTGTACATTGGCTATCAAGTCTTAGCAGTCCCAACCTTCCTTCCACACAAAGGAATTCCAGTCCATCCTGTTGCAGCACAATGCTCACCGACTTCCTTAATTCCACCAAGTGAGTTTATTGAAATCCAGTGCTCTGACTTGACTGTGAGCATTTATTTCATATCAGGTTGAATTCAAGTAATATTTTGACCCCTTACACATTATTCTCTTGTTTGCTGTCAATGACACGTTCTGAAGTGTTACTTCAGAAAGGCAACTAAACACAAACATCTGACTTCAGGTTTTAAAGGCAAGCAACAAGCTGTTGTAACAGAAGATTACTAAGAGAATGATGTTACAATAAAGAGATGTTTGAATATATATTAATTCAGTACAGTTGATAAAAATATGTTTTCAATACCTACGAACATGTCTGATACAAACGTAGAAAATGTAGACTGGCAAAATTCATAGAGAAATCACATTTCTTGGAAAGTGAGGAATTCAAGAACAGCTTATGACCATATTTCTTAATATTTTATTATTCTGAAGCGAAATCCTTTACAGATTGAGCTAACGGGATGACTAGTTAATACTAGTTAATACAGCAGCTGCGACTATGACCAGCTTAGAATGTACAGCATTTAACAAAACAACATTGCTCCAGGTGTTTAACAATTCTCCCTGAAAGCCAATAATGACATATATTTGAAGTTTCAAACTTCCATTCAACATGCTATTACTACCTACACACAATTTTTTTCACGAGTAAATACATGTGCATCAAACTGTTTCTTCAGTATTTCATATTACAGGAACTGTGCGCTGTATTTTTAAAGCATGTAACTCAATTGGCAAAAGAGTTGATATTAAAAAAAGTTTGAAAAAGCACACTGTTTCTGAAAAGTCCCACTCAAAATGACTGTAAATACAGAAAGAATACATTATTACTGCATGATTTACTTGCAAGTCGTGATTTCAGTTATAAAATTAAACTCACCCCTCACCCCCCAAAACAAGACCACTTTCTATTAGTTGCTGTCTGTTATAGCTTCCTGCATCTTATATCAAGTCCCAAAATGAAAGTCAGTGTCAAACCCTCCCCTGTTGGGAAGATGGTTGTTGACCTTTGTGTAACTACATCTTAATGGCAGCAAAATTGTTCTTTCCTTCTTAAACCCTATTCCCCTCCACACAAATTCAGTAACTAGTGGTGAAAAGAGGACTGATTAACAAGAGTGAAGGGGAAGACAGTGGTAGTAACTCTGTAAAAACAAGACAAGACAAGAGGAGTAAGAAGGAAGCAGCAAAACCAGTGACATACTATGCTCTTCCTTACTTCTAGCTATGTGAGAGGCTATTAATTAACTATTCTACTCCTTAACACCAAAGAATATTTTACTTGAACATTTTTTTCACAAAACTACTACTACTTTTATAAACTCAGAGTGCTTTTCTGTTAATTGCCAATGGAAGGAGAGTGTATTTCAAATGTGAAGGTAATCATCGATATTCCAATAGAAGGGAGAAACAAGAGGCAGGAACACGTTTAATCAAAAGAGAAACAAGAAAATAGCCTCCCAAAGAAATCAGACTTATGGTCAGTAAAATTGCAGATGATAACAGAAAAAAAAAAGTGATAATTTTTAAATGCAAAAGAAGCAGTGTCCTCCATATTGTATCCATAGTCAGCTGTATGTAGGAATGTTTATTACGTACTTCAATAGTTTATAGAAGTTGAGTCTTCCAGTCACTTACATCAGTATCGCTCCACACTTAGAAAGTAACAGAATGATACACTGAACAAAATGAGAAATACTCAAATTTAAGGTGACATTTGCTAAAAATACTTTTCAATGTATTTTTAACAAATGAAACTGAGATTGCAGCACACCAATGAGTATCTCTTCATGAACATACAGCCAAGAAGAGCGTATGTAAACAAAATTGGCTTAATCCCCTCCACAGAATGAAATATAGTAGACAGAAAACCACTTTATCAAGATATTTATGACCAGAAGTCTGACTCAGCAGGATACCCCATACCATTACTCAAATAGTTGTATATCATAATTCCTTTTTCAGTGAAATTCCTTTTGTTTTCTTCAGAATCTTCAAAGGAATTGAAGAAGTACAGAAACAATGGGTGACGTTTAAGCACATTTGTCTTCCGAGTTGCCTGCATTGTGTCATTGTCTACGTTTTCATCATTGCTGATGAAGAAGCTTGAAAACAGGTCAGCTGCAAGTGCATGCTGCTTTTAAATTTGTTTAGTAACTCTTCGAGTAACCTGTAAAAGGAAAATAGTTACAATTTTAGCAGATTCTGAAAAGGGAACAATTACCAAAAATTTTGGCTATTCTGTCAGTGACTTCAAGTACATTGTCTGCTTAAATAAAAGGTCTAAAATTGGATCTATTCAAATATCTGAATATTATAGCCATTTAGAAGTATACCAAAGTGTCAGGATGATCTGTGGCCAGAGGACGACTTGCCACAGAGATTTTATCAAGGTTATAAAAATAGCCCTTTATATAGCTTTCCTTCCAGATAAAGATCATCATCTTGAGAGAAACGTATTTGCAAAACAGAATGGCAAAAGGACTGGTAGACAGCATCATAAGATACTTCTGTAAGGAAAATCCAGAAATTGCCAGACTATATACCATAAACCTAGTATCCCTTATCAAGGCTATGGCTTTTCGTGTGCAGCTGAAATTTCAGTTCTCAAACTTGTCTTTGGAAGGTATTTTGTTGATTTCTCTTAAGTATCATGGCTGAAAGATTAGACTGTTCTAGGAGAAACATTAATTCACTGGCAACCATGTGGTTTTTGTCCTTCATAGATAACAAACTATGCATGAGTTCATTCTGGAACATGACAATGATTGGTTTACATCTACATAGCTGCCAAGAAGGTACTTGGTGCAGTGGATAATATTTACTATAATCTGTAAACCCAAGAACAACAACTTGAACCACAAAATCAGTATCTGCTTCCTCAGTCGGTCCTCTGGAAGATGACTATGGCCACATTCATCATTTACTATCATAGTAATGACTGTGAATGAACAGAAATGAACAGCTCTAAATCAGTGCACAAATGTGTGTTATTTTACACAAATATATGTACATTACAATGAGCTGCCTGGAACGATGACAATTATGGTGTAACAACCTGGGAAATAGAACAAGTTTTGCACTGTCTAGGGTGCAGAACCCTGAGGCAGATGTAAAAATGATGCAGTTCTTGATTCTCATCTGTCCCATGAAGTTCAAATGCTTGTGACTAAGTGAAAAAAAGATTTCTACAGGTGTTTCGGAAAGTCTGAGTTGAAAGAACTCTCTTTACTCAAAACTGATTCCTATCTTTAATAAAACATAAGAGTTAAGTAAGGCAAGAAGGTATCTTGAGACTTGTTGTGGCTAGTGAGGAGTAGGTTTCAATAAATAGACAGAGGACATCTGGAAGAAGGCACAGTCTGCAGACCACGGGCTGCACAAACAGTCTCTTTGTGTGTCTACAAAATATTCTAAATTCTGACTGTTGAGTGCAACTGATTTGACACAGTTCAGTTCCGGAAAGTACCATAATACCAATTTCATGTTCAAAACATCTATACTTATCCTTATACACTAATTATAAATCTATCCTAGTTTTACCATACTACTCCTTATTAAGTTATACTTGTAAAACTAGGTTGGATGCAGCAAAGCAGCTTGGTCGTCAAAGGTTGCTATGGTGAGGAAGGAGAAACCCAAAACTCCTCCTTCTGATGTTAAGAACGAACCACAGACCCTTCTTATTTGTTTTTAAAAGGAAACAGGCCAGATTTGACAGTTCCCCATATTTCAGCTGGCAAGAACTTGGACTTTGTTGCTTTGCCATTCTTTTAATTGCTGATAAATTCAGGAAGACAAGACAATGGACCCCACAGAAACTTTAAGATTAACAAGGAAGGCTAAAATAAATTACAAAATAAATACAAAGCTACACTGAACTGATAAGACTAGGATGGGCAAGAGGGATATGCCACAAAGCCAGCAGCTCTTCTGAGTAATTTAATAGGCCATGATGAACAAGGACTTAGCTTATTCTTAAGTCTGTCCGAAGAGGCTTCTGCTCTGTAATTCAGAAGGGTCAAATACAGTGAACGTTAACCCTCTTATGACAAAGTTCTGATACAAGAGTAACAAGCATGGCTCCAGAGGCCAGAAAGGAGACAACAAGGTGCATTATACTCACTTTTTGTCAGTTCCACTCGAGAGCTGAGGCAAGGCTTCCAAAGCTTGCTTAAAGCTCGAGCTGCAAGTAAAACAAAAATACTTATTCCACTGGTACAAGTCTCAGCATTCACTCTTTCTCTCTACAAATTCCATGGAGATACGCTATATTTTATCCATTCTTATTTGAATAAATTAACAAAATACTAACTTGACACCTGACATTCATGTGCAAATTGATCACAAAGTGGTCGTGGGTTCAAGCAGGTCTCTTGACATTCTTAATGTGATGTACACCAGACATCAACAGGAAATGTTAAATCAGCAGCTGATTTAAGACTGTACTTGACATCCTGGACTCTTCAAGAATTACAGTTAGTTGCCAGCCTCCCTTCTGCCTCAAACTAAGCAACCTTCAGAGTATGAAGCATAAATAAAACATTTCTTTCAGCTTTCTGTGCTCAGTAGACAGGTCACTGCATTCTCCCCTACAAAAGGGGGTCAACAGAGAGAATTACAGTAGGTTTGCATTGAGGTAATGTATATTCATAAAATAATTTAGGTCGGAAGGGACCTCTGGAGGTCTTCAGGTCTACTCCCCCCCCCCCAAAGAAGGGCCAGCTTCAAGGTTAGAGGAGGTTTCTCGGAGCATTATCCAGTCAAGTTTTGAGTTACTCCAAAGATGGTGTTACCACCCCTCTCTGGATAACAGATGTGGAACAGAAGTACAGGGAACGATGCAGGACCTGCACAGATAAGTACAATCTTGTCAGCAAAAGATTAATATGGTGATTTGTGGCAACTATTACTAGTGACAAGTCCATGAATAAGGCAGCAGCTATGAAGCTCCAGCTTCCAGGGTTCACTCTGCTTTGCCCTTGTGCTGATTAGAGACAATGTCACTTCCATTTTATCCAGTTTGAATCAGTGCCAATTAGTTTTCATTTAGAGGTCTTCATCGCTATCGGACACTCAGAATAGGGAAGCAAGTCTTTTGAAACGGAATGCAGTGACACCATAAGACACTATCTGTGACACTATGAAGACACATTAGGCCCTCAAGCCCTGCAATCTCTCCTACAAAATGATATCATCAGGAAAGATGACCAAATTGCCATCTGCAGGAACGTGTAATGCCAATCTTAACAGAAGCATAGGAAATTAAAATAATGACTGAACTCACCTATATCCAATCCCCAAGATAATCACCTAGAAATTTCAATCAACTTTACTCAAAACTGCTAACAGCTATCATAGTTTGTTTTTACATGCCTTGACTGCATTAACCACCAATGCCGCTAATGCTTTTCTTTCTGCCTTTATATTAATGTGTGTGTCCCACGCTATTTATCTTTGGTCTTGCACCTCACTGAGAAATGATAAATTGCTGAAAGCCTTTTGAAGGCTTTAATTCTAAGAGACAGTGTGAAGTCAAATTCACTTTCCCCCATTAGCGTGTGGAAAAGGAGTAGGGTATTGTACAATCTTGTGGAGAGCCCTAATTTTCCATATCCCTATAAGGGGATCCTGCCAGTGTCCAGTTCTGTAGCCGCTCTGATGTGTCTGGTAGGTTCTTTGCCATGTGCTTTATGAGATTGCTGTGAAAAATTGGATAAAACTCAGTGACATCTGCTCATCTGCTTTTGTCTTGTTTTAGCATAATTTTCCTCAGCAGCTGAACTGCTGTTAACAAGTTTGGGGTTTTTTTTTGTGGTTTTTTTTGTGGGTTTTTTTTTTTTTTTTTGAGTGGCAAGTAGTAGTTTGTGTCTAAAAATTCAAGTAAACCCCCCAAAAAAGTAATCATTTTCCTTCAACTGATAAAACTTCGCTAGTAATCCATTTTTCATATATTCACCTAGCATATCACATATTCTATTTGAAGCAAAATTTCTTAATCCTTAATTTATGTTATGTGCTTTTGCACATTTACCAAGGATTCCATTACATTGAAAAAACAATGCACACTACACATTGCACGCTACACTACGGCACATCTTACTTGCTTTCAGGTGTTAGGTATATGGCCACGGTATCTCTCAATGCGCAGATTTCAAGTCTTGCCTAAAGACAGAAACACAAATTTTAAAACAATGACACAATGTTCTTTCATCAAGCGAATACCAGTATGCCAAAGGTTCATCTTCTTTAGAGGCAAATATTATTGCACACTGCAGTCATAGGCAGCCTTGGCTTTTAACAGTTTGTTTCCTGTATTTTTCGTTGCCACGCTGCTATGTCAGGAGACTGGTAAAAGGAACAATTTCATATTTTTGACTCAAGTCAAACTGTTTGCATGGTCACTATGTAGCAGTCTAAAAACATTGGTTTGTCTCTCAGTAACAGGAATAAATCTTCAACTCTGTTCCATCTTTTCTGTACTGTGATAGAAAGATAGAAGGACACAACCTTAATTTGTCTGTCGTCTTTTTTTTTTATTATTACTAAATCCAGTGAGCTTAACTTGTTACAGCACATCTTGGCCAGGGAGGAAGGAAACACAAGAGTACGAAAATCTGTCAATACACATTTTATTCTTGGTTTTCCTGTTGAATTTATTTTTTTCCATCAGATGAGGAAGTAAAACGGTTGTGCTCTGCTTCTCGTCTGTCACCTGGTGGGCACACAAGCTTGGGGATTTTACTCCTGCACTGTACTAGGTGTCTAGGTATTAATTTTCACCTAGACAAACTATGGTGGAAAATGAACTCAAGATTAAACAAATTTCATAGATCGTCCTTTAGTCTTCGAAGAGCAATCATTATTATCACAGGTTTTAAGTGAAATAGAAACATTCTGCATGTGATCAATACTTTAAAGTAATTTCATTTAAAAATATGAAGTGAACTTCATCCAAACTCATTTCCATGCTTGTTCATCAAAGATAAAATTTAATCCAGTTAGCCATTACAGAAACTGATCCACATTTAGACTCAACTAATATGACATTAATCTTCCAAACCAGAACTTTTTATAATGCAACACAGACATCTAATTCTAGTTCTAATGAAAGGCTTTGGCTTTTAGGTCTTCCCCTCATCTGTCCCCTAGGTAGGAAGCCAACTGAGATTTACACTTTTTTAGTGCCAGAACTTTCTGGCACAAAATACGACATAGCCACCCACCAATTTTATACTCACAAGAAATGCTTTTCTCACCACAGAATGTTTCACCTCTTTTTGTATGGTGCTCTAAGCTGAACAGTCTTTGACTTTTTGCAGTCCTACACATAAGATTTTGGAGTCTTTCCTACATTTTAGGAGGTAGCAGTACCATGGGGAAGTGTCACATTCTCAAGTGACAATTCTCAGCCTAAATACACATGGTGGAAGGGCAAACCCTGCAAAACTGTGGGTCATGGTATGCGAGAATACAGATGCAGGCTTCTCTTTGGGAATGGGCATTTTTTGATCAGTCTGACCAGGCTCAGATCACTCTCACATTGCTGCTGTCTCTCAGACAGGATTTTCTGTGTTTAGAGGAACAGAAAATGACCATGAGTGACAAAATTATAGCAAGGAGAGAAAATCCTTTGAATTACAGGTTTAGGCAGCAAGTTCATACACTGGGTTGTTGAGTCAAACAAAAATGATATACGGGTAGCTTTGTTGCTATTCATTGATTTGGCTTTAAACAGGTAAACTTATTTGGCTGAGATCTTCCTACATTAATTCTCTGTCCAATGCAACTGGAAAACAAGGCTTGCAACTGGACAATTATTTTGCCATCATAATGCAAGAATGCTGTCATCTACAGTGAAAACTTTGCTCTTCTTGCCTGTTACAGCCAACATTAACTCAAAGGGATTTTTTTTAAAAGATTTTTTCTTAGGGTCCTTTAAAACTTATCCAATAGCAAGTACAACTACCAATCCAGCCGTAAATGAAGAAGGCAGTGTAAGTGTATCTGTACTACCCATGCTACAACAAAGTGCTAATGTAGAAATAGTTTAACAGACAAGTGACTAGTTTTGCAAAGACTTGCAAGATCCTACTACATCATATTTTCAAGATTTTAAAATGTCAAAATATCACAAAATTGTTTTTTCTTTTAATTTTTTGAGGACAGGCCAAACACAGTATTTAACAATGTTTCAAACAGATATCATTATGATGCTTTTTCTCTCATAGGATACAGGTAACCTTTTATGCACTCAGACACAAAGACAACACTAAAATATTTTCAGCCTGAAGAGGAGGAGGATTCGAGGTGACCTCATTGCGGCCTTCCAATACCTCAAGGGGGCCTATATGAGAGATGGGGACAGACTTTTTAGCAGGGTCTGCTGTGACAGGACAAGGGGTAATGGTTTTAAACTAAAAGAGGGTAGATTTAGACTTGACATAAGGAAAAAATTTTTTACAATGAGGGTGGTGAAGCACTGGAACAGGTTGCCCAGAGAGGTGGTGGAAGCCTCATCCCTGGAGGCATTCAAGGTCAGGCTGGATGGGGCTCTGAGCAACCTTATCTAGTTGGAGATGTCCCTGCTCACCGCAGCAGGGTTGGACTAGATGACCTCTAAAGGTCCCCTCCAGCCCAAATGATTCTAGGATTCTATGATATAACCAAACGCAAGAACCAGCATCCCAAATAGCATTCATCCATAAATCTGAAATAGGTTGTATATTAATCCTTTTCATCTCCTTGCTTTCACTGCTACAGTAAATCCAACAAATACACAGATTATACCTCTCTCTGTTGCTCTCAGTTTTTTAGATTCAGATGTTTGACAGTACAAAGCATTCAGGTACCTGTAAAGCTCCATTTTTGCTGAAGGATGAAACACACTGCATCAGTCGACTCAGTTCTTCAGAGACTGCTTCTACAACCCTTGACATTACCCGAGGAACCAAATCTTTGGAAATGGTAAATACCTGATTTTTAAGACAGAAGAATCACGAACACAATATCTATATTAACAGAAATATTTTCTACAGTAACATTTCAGTAAAAAGCATTAAAAACTTTGATTGAAACGACCACTTTGTTTTTATCAATGGACAAAAAAATTTCAAAAGCAACTGGAACATGAAGGATTTCTTTTGATGCTCACCCTGCGCTTTGATCAATCACCTTTGTTAATAGCAATGTTAGCTATATGATATGTGATAATGACAACTTGCAATGTCTAAAAGCAGCTAGACTTCAAAATACATGCTCCCGGCTGATGGATGCAGGCAGTTGTACATACTGCTGTTCTGTATGTAGCACTTTTAATTCAGGGTTGTGTGACTGACCCAATTGCACATTCAGCCACTTTTTACCCACATATTTTGCTATTTCTTCTAGAATCCTTTATATTTGATTACTGCCAAATGGCTAGTGTCTTTATGCTCTGTGGCAGAGATAAGCCTTTGAACGGGTTTGAGAGTAGGGTGGGGTAATGGATTTTTGTTTAGATTCTTCCACCGCTGCCATGTATTAGTTCCCTGGCAAAAACTTCACATCTTACTGTTTCTTCCATGCATCAAGATCGTATTTTTAACTGGTTTTTTGTGTAACTTTTTAAAGTGGTACTTGGATCCTCCATTTGACATTCAGAATAGCAACTGCAACACAACACCAACACAAAATTAAACAGTAGATCTATGCCTGAAGGAAAGCATGAAGAAACCAATCTTCCTTAAAGGGAACTTTAAGGAAGCGAGAAATTGTTGGTGAATTAAAAAAAAAATAGTAGTATGATTTTTCTCCACAAAATTGGGGAAAAATGCAGGCCAAGAGGTTGGAATATAGGAGGAAGTGAGATTATAGGTTAGACAGACCAAACTTGTGTCAAGATTTAAAGGTGATAATAAAGCTGCTCTAAAACTGCAGAGGGCTAGGGGAGAAGATGACACAAGGAACTGAAGATGATGTGACTGGAGTGGTACAAGAAGGAAAATGAACTGTATAGAGTTTTTAAACACTTCTCCCCTGATTTCTGCTTTAAAATGATCCAAAAAAAAAAATAGTGGAATGATTTTTTGCTAGAATACCTTTGCTTTATGTGAAGTTTAGATCTCATGTCTGACAAGGAAATATAGTAATTGACAGAAGATACTCATATACATGTGTAAAAAGTAAATTGAGGGGGGTGTGTGGGAGGGAAGAATGCAAGATTCCTACACAGTTTTCAGTGATTTAAGTAATGAATTATGTATTAGGGATCCCATAAAGCTGACCGTTCCAAAAGGCAGCTCTGCACCATAGGCTAAGTATACTGACCACATATACACCAGCTATCAGCTGTTACCACTGCTAATTCAAATATACAGACTGTTTTAACTGTTTTGACCCACAAAAGCTAAGTGACATACTTAGTTGTATGGTAATAATAATAAAAAAAACCCACAAAAACCCCAGTAACGATTTGGGAAGGGGTCATCTTATTCATTAGCAAATATTGCTGAGCAATTCAACACAAACATACCAGGAACACGTCCAAAAATCTTCTACTGAGAAGAGAATATTTGTGCCTACAACGAGCACTCTTGAAGTTACTATACAGAATCCAGGAAAAAAAATTCTCAGCAATGGTGAATCATCACAAATTTGCAATAGGAAGTCCTTATTTTGATTTCAGTTAAATTTGAATTCAAAGGTAGAGAAACAATTTTCTTTCCACTTCAGTCCATGCTCGCTGTTCAGCTGATGGTTAATTTTTGCTGTTTCAAATGACAGAAACTCACAGCCTTGCTAACTAAACTTAAATCTGACCCAACTTACAGAATTTCACCAGAAAACAGTGGAAATGGGAGTTTCATCTTGACACATGTTTTCATATTTCTGTAATATTTCACATCTAGAAGTTTATGAGGCAACATTATTTGGGCCAAAATCAGTATCGGTCTCAATGAAGTCAGCAAGGGAGTGCACCTTTCTACTGCAGCAATTTAACGAGTATGCATGTTTACAGGATTAGCTCAGTAAGTCACAAATGCCTTTGAGTTTTTTAAAACAAAAATTCCCTTTTTCATTAATTTCCACTACACTGAAAAACAACATTAAAAACAAATGGCATGTTGGTATATATTTTTGGTGTTGCTTATTCCCTCATTCGGAAGCATTTGGTAAAATCAGCAATGCTTCTGTAAAAACTGCTATAAGTAAATACTGAATCAAAAATATTCCAAGTGATATTTAAAGTTTCCGAAAATATATTCATTTATATGAATCCTTGTAATTTAAGAAGGAATAAAATAACGCCATCAAGTAAATCTCATCAGATTTTAAGCAGGTGGAAAAGGTAGAGCAGCTATACTTGTGGTATTTTGAAAGGTAAGAGTGGTATTACTACCAATGCTAGTACCAAGAGCAAGAGTAATCTGGTAACACTCTTGATGATTAGAAGGAAGGAGTACGTAGAACAGAGGCTGTAATTTAAAGGACTATAGAAAATTCCTGCATATTATCACAAAAGGCTAAATAACTGCAGCTCTACAAGCATATAATTTTAATAATAATGTTTTAATTATAATATGCAGTCCCTATCATAAGCCATTACCTACTTAAGCATTTAAGACACAATTTGTGCTCTACAGAGACTATAAAACTTTCTGATTTCAGGTTTCCACTTTTTATCCTATGTACAAGAATGACATATCTTGCCTTTTCACTCCGAGTGGCATATTTTCAACATTTCTTCCAAATCAAAGCACAAGCTCGTTTTCATTTGTTGTGGAAAATAAAGTTAATCAGAGAAAGTGAGTATTATCTCTCTCTCTCTCATCTGCATGAAAAGGGAAGAACTGAGCTTTAGACTTTGGCTTTCCTCTTCATCAGATAGCGGAAACAAAAAGGTGTAATGGAGTGTTACTGAGGATAAACAGGAACTGTTCATCTCCTCTTGCCCTTAAAAAAAGTTAGCAGTTGCATACTTGGTTGGCTAAACCTAACCCAAAGCACTTATATCTATAATGAAGACACTTCAACAGAGGTACAATTTTCAAGGGTGATGAAAGCCAGGATTTACCACGCAAAGTACACTGAAATTATTCATATGAATGTAAGCATGAAACAATCTGAAGTTTTTCTCACCTCTGCATGCACAGCAATGATATTCACTAA
Organism: Cariama cristata; assembly: GCF_000690535.1. NCBI lineage: Eukaryota > Metazoa > Chordata > Aves > Cariamiformes > Cariamidae > Cariama > Cariama cristata. Next base: position 64,846 of record NW_009601155.1, on the reverse strand, counting down.
TGCTTCTTTCAAATAGTTTCTGACGCCTGAAACAAAACAAACAGGATAATTAATTACTTTCATTCTGTTGTCTTAACAAAGCCATAATATTCTACTGTTCAATACTGTACTTTTTCTTTTCATTCTCTCACTAGCACTTTTGCAATCAGAGGCAGAAAGAGAAAGTTCCATAGCCACACCACCAGTCTATTTCCTTTTTCAAATCAAATGGAGAAAGGCACATTTCCTTACAGCAAAAGGTTAAAAAAGCCAGCAGGTTCCTGTTTCAGTATTCTTCTTCTCTGGCAATCCAATTTCACTAACTTTGCAATTTAATAAAAACCTAGCATTATTAAAAATAAATTCTAGATGTCTTGCTAGAATACACATACCATGGCATTACAGCTCGGTAAGTTCTAAACAAACACAGAAGACAAGGGGTTTTTGTTTGTACAACAGTCTTCAAGATCTTACTATTTTATCAGCTTCTCCGACTGTACATTATTATTATAGATAGAAATAGCAAGGACTCTTGTTTCTCTGAAAGCAGGTCAGAAGGTATTACTCATGGCAGTTTACAGGAGATGTCATGCCTTAGTAGAAATTTCCTCCTGGGGAGGGTGGAGAAGTCAAATAAGCATTTTATTTACCAAGAATACAAAATGTTTGTGAATTTATACTAAAAAGGAAATTCTAAACAGAAGGACGTCCAGCAGGGTATGCTTCAGTTAGGACAAGTTCTTAGTTCCCTATGCTGCTGTAATTCTGGAGTAATTTCCCAGATCTAGACTCCAGTGCGTAAGACGCAAGACAGGCAAAAATCTAAACCAGCCCCATTTGCTTTTCTGGGCACTCCACTTTGTAGGCAAAGGCAAATTAGACAGCATTTAACTCATTAAAGTATGCATAAGTGTTGGAAGTGCAACACAAGGTAATGAGAGAGGGTTACCGATCCACATGACCTCAACTTCTGATTTCAACTACTTTAGTATGAATCAGAGAAAGTGCAATGACCCCATCACTCCCTTTGGTATATTCCATCAACAGTAAAAGATCAGAATCGTGGACAAAGACTGGCGAGAGCATGCAGCTCAGAGATGACAGTGTGATCACGGCTGCTGTTACAAAAATTACAAAGTGAACCTTTAATCAGTTCATCTTACTTGCTCCACCTTTCCTCAGATAACACTGATGCAGCAACTTAATCCTACTACAAAAAGTAGCTTTACAAGGAGTTACCCGAGATCACCAAAATGACTTATTCTATGGGAGAATATAGTAGCGTCTCACAACTGCCATCTCAGTTGCGCTCATTTTTTTAACCACTGGTCCCACAACTCTAAAAAAGAGACACTTGTTCTTTCTTACTTAGACAATTACGGACAAGCATTTTGTAAGAGCAGGATGACAGGACCCCCTTGCACAAGGTACAAACGCTTTCATCGCCTGCATCTACACTGTGCAATGCCTGGAGTTTAGATTGGAGGGTGCGGCCTGGAGGGCATCACGGGTCTCCTGTTAGAAGCCAGGGTGCTTGGGGGAAAGTCGGGGGCGAGATGTTTGAACAGTGACTCTTGTTCCAATGTGCAGGCAGGACATAGCTGAGCTCTGCACCCAGACAGTCTCCGTTTCAAAAGTTCATAGCGAAGAGGCAAGCATCAAAGATTTTACTGCTCTCACTAAAAGCAGTTTGGTTTCAGAATTAAGACCTTTATAGAAGACATGTTCTATTTTCACTCTAGAAGAGATGCTAATAACTGAAAAAGGTAAAGAAAAATACAAGTCTTTCCCCACACATTCCAAAACATCTCTAACGCTTTTTTTCACTAGCTTTATTCTTTTCCTTGAAAAAACTCAGTCTCTCTTTCCATTTAAATGAAACCAATGACAAGTCAAACAGCATAGTATACTAGGTTGCAAGCTTGTAATTTCTTGTTATCTTTGTGATTTTTTTGCAACAAGGAAGGAAGGGAGGGAGGAATAGAGTAATACTAGAAATTTTATGAAACTGACATTTTTCTCCTCCCCTGTAACCTGCAAAACAAAGTATGAATGCTACACACCAGTACTTGAACCACACCAAAAGATCACAGGTATATGTGGAAATGCAACACCCCCTTCCTTTTTCCTCTTCTACTGTTTTCCTCCTTCTGCTTTACTCTGCCCCAGTTTAAATCCTCTGCAGGCTTTGCATCACAGAGGGCAAAATTTGTATCATGTCCCACAAACAAATAGAACTTGACCAGACACCAAATGGTGGTATGCAAATCACATCAAGAGGTACAGGGTAAATTTGGGAGCCGGTTTGAAGTTAACCTCAGAGTGCTAAGTGTTGATTTTGGTCTGCAAACCTATGTAGTATTCAGTTTTTGGCTGCCTACCAGCCTCACCTTGTGACAACAGGATCTTTTATGTGGAAACTGTGTGTTTTTACTTTTGCACAAATGCTGCACAAGATTAAGACAGTCTCCCTTCTCTATGGATACCTGAGCACCATCAGAGCCTGTTCATTAGTCAATCAAAATTTCACTTGTGAACTTACCAGCATTTCTTTGCCCCCACTGATTGTTCTCTAATGAAGCATCTCACTCAAACCCCAGCACAGCTGCGGAGCTATAATGGAAGTAGAGAGAGAGGGCAGGTGTGTACCCTGCAGAGAGGAGGCCAGCAGGCTGAGCTGGGTGGAAGAGTTATCACAGAGGTGAGTGAGAACTGGAATGTATAGAGACCGAAGTGGGAAGGTTGTGTTAAGAGGGTGATGTGGTTCCAAGAAAGAAACCTCATTTCCCACCCATCCTACCTAAGCTCCTGACGTAGCGTGCCTCTTCTCATGCATTCGTGCAACCTGGCTCAGGATAGAAGCTGCTAATTGTGTCTGCTGCTGAGCACCCAAATTAAACAACTTCTGACTGTGCTAGTAAAAGTTGCCTATCAACTATGTGGAAACCTTCCATAACACATTTCTTAAAGAGTCAGTCACTGAGTTACTGTAACCAGGTACCGTTAGTTTCTACAAGCACGAAATACTAATGTCAGCAACAGTAGCACCAGGTGTTAAATACCACTGTCTGGTGGTGCACAACTAAGATATAATATGGTCACTTATGTCTTCTAGCTGAAGAACTCAGAATGAATTGACTAAATGGCATTGAGATGGAACCTATGGTAAAAATGAAGCAACAGTAGCTTAGTATTGCACATTGCTGGCCCATCCCAGCTGTACAATAAAACCTCAGTGAAAGGGCATAAGCAGACATATTTTATCTTGCATCCTTGTACCACATACAAGGACAAATGGGTGAACTGAGAGTTTAAAGGAGATTATTTCTTGCAATCCCAGTAGCAGTAATTAGGTGTTCCTGACCTTTCATGGCAGGTCCAGTCCTGCTACGACTGCAGGATCAGGGGACTCAGCACAAGCTCAAATATTTCCTCAGTTTCTTAGACAAGTTTTGCAATTTAAGAGCAGATAATTCAGCAAAAAGTGCAAAGCTATGCAGTTCAGAGACAGTCTGTGTATATGAACCTGTAGTTGCTTAAAGTGCAGCATCTAGTAGTCTAAAAGACCTTGTCTTGGCAAGCTAAACAAACCAAAGGCGGAAAGAAGATGCAATTGCACTCCAAAAATGCCAGTAAATGGAATCAGATAGAGGAGGGAGAACTAGCTAAGCTGAAGAACAATATTGGCACAAGAAAGAATGGTATAAATAAACTGACCATCAGTAAACTTAGGCTGGAAATTAAAGGTAAACCGTGTAATAGGTTTGCTCTGACTATGCTATTAAATATGTGGTGTTGTGACAATCACTGCTGTTGGGGAGTCAGTTTCCTATCACGAATAAAGTGTAAGTAAAAAGGGTTTTTCCCCTCAGGCCTTCTTTTTGTCTTATTTGTGAAGGATTTTCATTTTTGCATGTGGAGACAAAGCCAAACATATCTGAATGTCAGGACTTGCAGGCATAGTTAATAACTGTACTATATTTTTAAAAATTACAATTAAAAAATATCCAATTTCTGATTTATATCACTGCACTGTTTGTGGCAGGCTTTGTTGAAGCAAAGTATTACTTCTCTGGAGTATGATTCACTGGAAATACAAGCAGTGGCGTCCAGCTGTGAATTTGTTGTGAAATTCACTTCAAAATGAAAAAATTCTGTCTAGAATAGAATTTTTGTGCAGCTTTCTCTACGACTGTTCAGCAGCCCACGCAATTACAGTTTTTGGGACACCATGCTGCCAGTCCTATTATACAGCACTGAAAGCTAATGCACCATATAACTGTAGGTTGCAACTATTAGGCTAATCAAGTGAAACATAACATTCTTAAGTCTAAAATACCTCTTATTTAGCATATTGAAGCACAAATACAATGCCTTTCCATAGCTTCTGACAGAAATGTGTTAAAGAAAGTCTCAACAAGCCTTTGCAATTTCTCTCAGGAAAATGTTATTATTCTGTTACAGCATAAATGCATTTCACTCCCACTCTATTCTTAACACCAAAGACTCTGACTTGCTGGAATTCTAGCTGCCACTAACAAAGCCCCAGTACTGCTCTAAAGAAAAATGGATGGGAAGACTTAAGGCATAAAAATGAAGGACAGTTTCAGACATCAATTATCACAATGGCTGACAAACTTTAAAATAGCACCTTCCAATTTTGGGCCCTCCACTGTACTTTTTACCGGTGAAATATCTAACAAGATAATCCATTAAGTTTAATCTCCAGTTTACATCACCTATTAATTTTTTTTTCCCAAATTAACTCTGTTATAAAGTCTACATTTACAAGCAATTTTAACAATAACGTAAAGCCGTAGCAAGGATGACTGTGTGAACTATGGGAAAAGCAGAAGGGAAAAAGATTTGTGGTTATGAGGAGTAACAGAAACTATATTTCTAGCTTGCCAATGCAGGAGTCATTCAGGAGATCTTCAGATGGTGTAGTGCTAGCAGTTGTCCCACATGTAGTTCTCAGAGGTATGTCTCCCCCAAGTACTTAGATGACAGTGTTCTACTATGAAACCTCCAAAGTGACTGAATAAGCATGCAAAAGCTGGAACTGCAATATCATATGCGTAATTTTAAGACACAGAGAGGCTACAAAAACTTGCATGCGCAAATAGAGCAAAAGTTGCACGCACAGTAAAACTGAACTCATCAGGATGCTTTTTCTGCGCCAGAAGCCAACACCAGTCTTCAAACGTTCCCAGACCTTCTAGATTAACTTGAGAGAGAGGGCGCATATGAGCATCAAACATTCGTACGTCTTCCGCAGACTCAAGAGTTCAAAGAATGAACTGAAGTTCAGCTAGGACAACTGAAACACACAGGAAATTTTAACCCAGTTATCCTGGGTTTGACATACTTTAACTCTTGTGAGACTGGAACCCCATTTGTGATGGGGAACTGGGAAGCTAACCTTGTCATTGCCTCTCACTGAACAAGTCTTTCAGCTTGCCTATTCTGCAAAAAGGAGGAGAGGAGAATAAAAGCACATAACTGTTCAGAAAAAATAGGTGGTGTCAGCAGGTACCTCTGCTCATCGGCAGTAAACCACACCAGACATGAGGATGAGAGGCTATGAAGGGTCAAAAGAAAAAACTTCTGAGGCAAATTCACTCAAATAAAAATCAGGCAGGAATATTAAAAGCTGCTGCTCTTCTGTGGAGGAGTTAGAAAAGCCATTCACAGGAAGTTCTACAGTTTGACAGCTGTCACTTAATTCTGTTTGGTTTTGGTGGTTTTATTTCTTTGCTTTTAAAAAAAAAAAAAAAAAGAGAAGGATTCACCAAAGAGGAATGAATGGTTCTTTATACTTTGACCAAGCTACCAGTCCTGTTTCAAAACTGGGTTTACTGGCTTATTAGAAACCTAAGCTCTGAGGGACTGAAACAGAAATGAATCTTGGGGAGGCACAGAGCCACCAATTTAGGAAACAACAGAGAGCATTCTGGCCTCTGTAGGAGGTCAGTACTTGCATGGGCAAGCAACTGCTGCTGGTAGCAGCAATGTTTCTTAGTGCCTCTGAAAAGAGAGCACTAAATTCATTGGCCTTAAGGCTTGAACATGACTTGGTAGAACTAGGAAAACTGATGCCTGGGAGTCTGAAATTTCAGATTTTAAACCCGTCCAATTGTACGCAATATTTTTACAATTTATTGTTCTGATTAATGAGTTATGCAAGTAACTTTTTTTTTGCCTGATCGCTTTTTAATAAAAACTTTCCTCAAAAAATAATAACAAACAGAATTTTGTGATCCAAAGAGAACAGTATTTTTCATACCTAGCTGCACAGCACCAATACTTGACCGTTCCTGGATTTGCTATGCTGATAGTAAATTTAGAGGAGGACAAATGGAAGAAAATTATGATTTCATCTGCTGTGTTCTAAGGAAGGCACCTGCTTTTTAAATTATTTGATATATATTCTTTTCAGTTACACTACACCCTATTGCCAGATTTAACTGAATCAATATTGGAAATGTTCATCTTCAAGCTTCAGATATATAGTCCCAAACTTTACAGCAAGTCACACACAAAGTATTTTGAACTGTATGTCAGTTAAGCTCCTGCAGCTCTTCTTTAAGTTTTTAATCTGCTATATGAAAGTGCTGGAAAAAAACCGCACACATCTACTGCAAGTCGTTAATCAGTGCTATGCAGTGCACATTAAAAAAGAAACTAATGAATGGTATCCACAAAGCCATGTAACTTCTTTAAACAGTCTGATTTTAACTGCTAAATTTCTTCTAGGTTCTGGCTGCATCACAGCTGAAGCAATAGCTGTATTTAACAGCTGCTTTAACTGCCATTATTCTAGCATGATTTCCAGTGTGGTCAGGACATTTTTTCCTCCATGAAACTCATGTTACAAAAGCAGTACTATGGGCTAGCGGGATACCCTGTGGGATGGCAGCCTATTATTTGTATTTCTGCAGCTCTTGGAAAGGCAGACTGTGCTACACAACACACCAAGTGAGCACCGTCCTGCCCCTTGCAGCCTACTTGGGGATTTCAAGGTTAGAGGGATGCCTCCTGACAAACCAAGCTGCCCGACTGCCCGACACATGCCACAGAATTTCACTTTTCAATCTAACCTAACCAATAACTTCCGACTAAAATCAAGTAATCTCTTTTTGAAAACTAAAAATATAAACAGGTAAGACAGAATAGGTGGGAGGGGGAAGAGGCGCTAAAAAGTGAAACATTGTCTGAGGTCGCAGCAGGTCAGCAGAGTAGTCAGCACTGTCTGCATGCAGAAGCTGCTAGAAGAATTCAAAAAAAAAAATGTGTGCAGATGTGCCTTGGTACACAAATTTTAATTTAAGAGCTATACAGAATAGCTCTAGGCTTGCCATACTTAGGGATGGCTGCCTGACACCTCCCAGAGCATGATGAAGCTCATCTATCAACTACCTTATCCCAAGAAATGAACAAGAGGCAGCACAGACTCAAAGTGAAAATCAAAATGAACAAGAAAATATTTTTATTTTTAGTATGCAGCATTCCAAATAAACATGACTTATAATATAGCTTACATGTAAAATATTTCAGAAGCTCAGGCTACAGAACTACTATACATACTACAGAAGTATGTATAGCAAAAAATGTTTTACATTATGTTGGTATTGTGAAGCTATTTGGAATAAATTTATTTATTGACTCTTTCAGAGCATGTAACTTGGATTTGAAAAAAAAAATATATACAAGCAATTTGGATTTAGACTTTAGCGCCCAGGATGACATGAAAGGTGGCATCTGCTACCCATAAGGACCAAGAGCATGCCTGAAGCTATATGAAATGCATTTGAATAAAGGTGTTGTCCCTCAAAATAATTCAGAAATCTAACATTTATAGTCAGGGAAAATCTAATGTGACTGACAGTCTGTTTAACTCAAATGTAGGAATTAGCTGAAATAATTAGAATGCCATTATGTATGAAACTTTGTATGTTTCTAGCACAACAAACTGTATTTGCCTCATTAGAAAATGCCCTAAATTATTTAATGTTTCTGGAAAATAATTTTAAAAGCTAGCTACTATTTGCAATTACTATAGTGAATGCAATACCTCATTTAGAAAAGTAGCGTTTCCATTTCCAAGAAGCCTATACCTTTCAAGATAGTCTCCTAACTGTGGAATAGACAGAAACCTAACTCGTTTGCAGTCACGAGCCTTTCATGAACTACAGCACCGGGACATGAGTATGTCATGCTATTTTACTGAAGCGCCCCCACCCACACAGTGATATCATCTAACCTGACACCCTGCAGATGTTTAAAAAAAAAAAAAGTAAAAAAAAAAGTAGAAATGTGACTTGGAATTTCCCCATGGACATAACAAAGCACCTCACCTCTACTCTTTATAACAGCACACAGGTTTCTCCCTTCAAAGACGGTTGATAGGAAATCGGCTGCAAATACCGGTACTAGCAGTGGCCTGTTTTCTAAATTAAGGTAGCTAGACAAGCCTGTTTGTTTCTTTCTAAGTACTATGTATTTGCTATCATGCTTTGTTGTTTGCCCTGTATAAAAACGTTTTCAGAAAACTGTTTGTAGGATGCTAGGAGCAGAACACTTGTATCCGGCAGTAGCTCTAAAAATACAAGAATTCCACCAGGTCACAACCTTTACCACCACTTAAGCTGCTTTATTTATTATATTCCCTCCTTGTTTTGACTCACAAATAATTTCCAAGTTGATTTTTAAAAAGCTAATAGCTAGTAGGTGTCAAAACCCAAATAATGTGCAGTGCAAAGAATGGCTTTCGTTTAGTTATTGCTTCTCCTTTGCCCAAAAAAAGAAATATGGACACTGTCTCTTAGAGAATTAAATGGACACCACCATGTTCAGCAAATTCCTTACTTCACTGTAAGATTTATGCAGTCTGATTGCTAACACTAGTTTTACTGCCTCCAAACATGATTTTTTTTTTAAAATATGTGCATAATAAATGAACACAGCCCCATGTAAAAGAAAGGGTAAAGTTGGAGGAAAGTTAATTATTTAAAACCAGTCTAGAACCAAAGATACAATTACAGCATTCACAGACTTTTATGGATTCATACGATACATCTGAACCAACTGAAATGTCATATAACTGCTCCAATGTTATTAAAGCAGAAAAAAAAAAAACCAACACTTACAGACAGGGACTCCAGCATCTCATTTGAATCTAACCAATAATGTAAAATTTTTCACTAGGCCACTTCCTGCTATTGCTGGAAACATTCCCTCAGAGATGGATTTCAAGGTACTGTGCTGTTGTTTTGAGAGTACATTCAGAAGAAAATGTGAATGTGTAGGCAAACTGGAAACTCTCTGGAGAGATTACCCACTTAGTTAACCACATTTCCTGTTTTTTAACCCGTTTGTCCTAAGTCAGTCCTTAGACTACTGACAAAAATAGATACAAGCGTGCTATAAATAGCTCATTAGCAGGTCTTTCTTGGTAAAACTGAAAATGTTTTGATAAATCTATTGTTCTTACTAGCTCCATACTAATTAAATTGTGAATCAGACTAATGTTTCCTTGAAATTCTTCTCTGCATAGCTCGTGGTAATTATAAATATACAGCGCCTTAGGAATCAGAGAAAAAGTTGTAAGAACTAATAGTGACCTAAAAAATAGCTATCGATAAATGAAATTTAATGAACAAATTACTGGTAATCTATGTGGAATGTGCTTTTACAAAGCACAGTTCTGAAACAAGGGAGGACAGAGCCTGATCACCAAGAGTCAGAACCTAGCTAAATATTTTGAGATCTGAAGGCCAGAGTGCTGCATCTTTGAATTAGTTGCCTTGCTCTTATTTTCAGCCATGACACTATGTTGATGTAACAGTGAATGTCACTTGAAGGACTTGGCACAAGTAGCCACAAAAATACTTTCCAAAAACATTAAACATGAAGGCTTTCAAGACTTACGTTACTTGTAGTTTTTGAACTATTTTAATTCAAGCAATAGAAATTATGTCATGATGTTCAAAGAACCTGAAAGTTTCTGTGCTTCAGCTGGCTTGGAGTACCAAGAGCTCTCAAGACTGCCAATACTGTCATTAATACCTTTGTCTATGCATGAACTTCAGTCTACAAGAGGAGAACACCAAGAGAATACCACTGGTTCTGTGCCCTTGTGCATAGCCCAGACCAAGATATCTTTTTTAAAGAAGCTGCTGAGGCTGTTTTGAACTTTCTGCTACTCCATCCAAACTGCCAGAAGGATTTGAGGGACTGTTGAAGAAGTCTGCAATCCAAATACTTGCTGCTTGCTGATCTTTACCACACACATTAAAATCCACTGCTTCTTGGGACAGAATATAATCTGCTTTATCATTAAGAAGATAAAGAGCAAAACCTGTAAAGGTGAAAGACTACAACAGGAAATGGAAGCCCAACAGTGCTTCACTTGGGAAGAACGAATGTTTGCTAGCATCTAATAGTTAAAAGATAGGCAGGTAACCGAAGGCCAATTTGCTATGTATGCATTTTCTCAAGAGCATTTTGTTAAAAGATGGATTTACTTTCGTTTCTACCATCAACACAGTAACAAAGTGTAAAGGACCTTTTACCAAACCAGACCTGGACGTCATGAGCAAAGGATGCTGCATACCATACTGAGAATTGAACCATAAAGACTCTCAAATTACTTGAATTATTGCAGAATAAGCCAAATTTCAACTTGTTAATCTGGTAACAAGAAATGTAAGTGGCAAAAGAAAAAAAATCAAAACCCTCTAAACCAAACAAAAAGCCTATGCACCAATGTAAAAAAATCCCACTCACTTCAGAGTTTACAGCCATCCATATCTCTTCATTTAAGCATACACAGGTATCATCTTGCCTAAATCACCATTTGTGAACAAATGCAACAATGACCCTTAGGCTGAGCCCACTACTTGAGATATATGACCCATAGAAACTTCTCTTTTTGTTGTCATTTAAGTATTAACAACATTGTCTGGCACAGTTACAGACATTAAACAGTGTTCTTCTACATACGCAGTTGTCCCATCAACATGTGGCTGTAACCCACACACGCAACCTTGAGACAAAGAATACAAACACTTCACAGCCAACAGCGTGCTGCCCTACAGATTTAGGAGCACTTAAAAAAACTACCTTACTGTTTCTACTTCGGCATTAACAGTGTTGGGGCTGTTGAATCTTTTTTTCCTTGAATTCAAGTGTCTATATATGTTTGACTTAAGGAGAAACTCAACAGTATTAAATAATCACAACCATCAGATATTTAAAGTAGCTGGTTTGAGGAAAATAAAAAAAAATTCACTATGAGAAAAGACATTTCACCCAACTACAACACAATATATACTATCCAAAACAAAACCATTGTTCTTCCTGAGTGGGAAAAATAGGTTCTGAAGAATGAAATTTATGTGTGAGATTCTTAGATATAACAAACCCTCCTTCTTGACATGAAAATGAATACATCTAAGGATGCCTCAGTATTACCTGAACTTTTTCTACCAGCAATCCGTTAGCTGTAGGATGGCTTCCTAAGCAGATACTGCTTCATTCTCCTCAATCAAAATTCTTAGCAAATTCCCTCCCTCTGCCCCCTACAGTTTTCAGCATATAAGAGTCATAGCATTATGTAAGTTCTATTATCACTAGATTTCCAGTATAAGAATAATTTTAATGTTGAAAGATTTTCTTCTGTTAAAGTAAAGAGTGCTAGTAGCCAGCACGTAAGGTGCTGAAAAATCAACAGGGTATGGCTAGGTTCCCACCGATTTCAGCAGTTTGTAAGGCAGGATTGAGATCCTTCCATGTATATCCAGGAAATTTGGCAGAGTTGGAACTTAATGGCTCTTTTCTGGCCACAGAACACTCTTAAGTTTCCAATGCCTGTGAGCAAGAGAAACACTGAGGCAAGAAACAATATTGCACGTAAGAGGGGACAGACTTAGTGTGTATATGTATTTTTATATATGTTGGACATTTTTTCAAAAAAGCCATGTGTATCAACAGTTTTCTCATGAAATAAAGTTAGAGCATGCTGACCAAGAAGCCAAGAAACTGCTCTGCTGCTTTAAAGATCTCTTTTTTTTTTTTCCTGATTTAAGAAAAATAGAGAAGCTATGGAACAGAGCAGCTGGTGGGTGGTGGACATACTAAGAGTATCATCATTTTGTAAAACTAGTACCTATGTTCTTCTGAAGTCTGGTACTCATATCGTTTCTAGTACTGTACTCTATTGGTCATTTACCTAAAACATTTTCCAAATTCTTCACAAGTGAGCCACTTAGTAAAAAAGAAACCAATTGTACCCCTTTACCTCACGATTTTGACACAGGTTTCCAAAAGCCTGAGTGTGATAACTCATCGTATTTGGTGATCCTTGCCAATCCCAGACACTCTCTCACTTTACGGATGTGCAGGTTAATGCCCAGTCACACATCCAGTGGTGTCACCGGGGGTGGAAGTCAGCAACACAGACTAACCCCTTCACATTGCCTCCAGATAGCTTGATATAGGAGGATTTATGTAATGGCAAGAAGCGTCAATTTAAAAAGATGTATGTACCATAAAGATACAGAATGACCAATTCAATGAGAACAGCAAGTTACTTCTTTAATTGTAAGGTATACTAAAAATCAACATCTCTATCAAAACCGAGAACAGTTGAATCCAAAAACCTCAAGCAATATTTCCTTTCATTAACACAAACCAAGCATAGTCTGCAAGAATATTCATTTATTTCTTTCAAACACATCATTTTTAAAGCACTCTGAAGGTGTCCTTTCATGATTTTATAAAACCTAAAATTATTAAAACCTCTCAAAACACAGACTCACTCAGGAAACTGTGTGTTCTTCTCATAATTCCTGAAGTCACTGGTACTGTAATAATAGCCTGTCATATGCAAAATGACAGCAATTTCATAAATGAAGAATGAGCTTAGAGATATACTATGTTTATGAATTTACTTCAGTTGTCACTCAAATATTATTATTATAAGAAATGAGAAAACTGAAGCCAACCAATCCAAAAGAGACCAATTTCACAAAGAAAGTATTTGGAACAATATAGACACTAAAAACTTTTAGTGTCCAGTTACGTCCTGCATCTGTCTAACGTTCAAGCTACAGAAAAACACCCCAACTTAGTCACCAACGAAACATGTCCTCTGTTTATTACAGCAACTTAAGACAGCTATACCTTGGTAAGAAAAGGCAAACATGGCAAAAGGAAGTAGAGTACGGACTTTTAAAAAGATATATATATGTTTTTTAAGTCAGAAACTTTAAAAGTGGTGCTTTGAGCAAAAAGATTACTAGCATCAATAAGATACACAATTTTCTTGTCTTTTACGGTATAGTTTTGTTAGTACAACTAATGATTTTTTTTTTTTTTTAAGTTGCTATTTCTGTTGAATGATATCAGAAGTACAATGGTAACAAGCAGGCGGCACAGATATAATATAAAAAACCCAATACTTTTGGAACTTGATTCTGCAAAGGTCTGTGAATGTTCTTAAAAAATGCAAGCAGTCAGTCTCCACACTGAAAGAAACCACAGGACTGGCCGTTATTACTTCTACATACTTTCTTCCAAATGGATTTGTATACCATTTGTGGATGCACAGAATTTTTATTTGTTCTTAGTAACTGAATTTGGCAAATTGGCAACAAAATCAAAGCCAGGGTATTAGCTTACAAGCAAACACTAATAGGTAGCAGTATTTTGTAGGCATGGTGGCAGTATCAAGTCATGGGAAAGATCTGACTGAAGAAAGGGACCTTGGTTACAGATGCGGTGGATTCTTTGGAAGATGTAGTAGGAGGTCACGCTCTGCTTAATTTCACCAAATTCTCAAATTTGAGTTCTATGGTAAAATCTAGGTTTTCTTCCCCACAGACTTGGTAACTCGTGATGGCCTTGAAGAGGCAGTCATCATTTTGACTTTCAGCCAGTCCTTTACTTCTACCAATGCACATATTTAAAACTGCACCATGTACTGCAGTCAAATGCATGTAGATCAGCAAATCAGCAATAATTACTCACAAGAATAAACCTTAAATTTATGGCAAAAAATGTCATAAACTGAATTTCACATAGAATTTTATTTATCTGTCTGTTTAAATGACTACTGAATTGGAACCAGACCACAGCAGCTTTTAGAGATGTTACTGCAGTATAAAAACAAAAAAAACCCAACACCTCAAAAAAACCCCAGCAACTGAACCAAACCAAAACAAAAAAACCTTACTGCCCTCTACTCTGCTAGGAAAAAGAGAAAAATTAGACAAAAATTGTTGCGAGGCACATACAGTATTCAGTGAGACTGCATATTTATCCTATTTATTAGAGTGAAGGTGAGAACTTGCACTGGCTTCCAGTGTTGTTATTTCATAGTTTTTCACTTCCAAGTTTCACTGAATCCCTACAGCATTTTGAAAAGGGCATAGATTTGAAATGAAGAATGTCTTTGCATGACCTGAACAATATATCCTTAAAAATTGTTCAAGTCCAAAACTAACATTTGGAAGCTATCTGGACTCAGGAGCGACCCACAATAACTGGAAAGCTTAAGATTTTTCACAGTTCAAAGTAAAGGCTTTTAATAATTTTGAATTACTTCAACCACTGAACAAGTCCAACACTATAATTTCATCCACATATCAATAAAGTTTAAGTGTTTCATTAAATTTAAATTGCTATTCATCGTGTAAAGAAATTTTAAGCTAATCAAATGCTTTTTATTACAACGGGTCTGCTGTACTGTTAGAAGTCTATCATATTTTCCCACTTAAAAAATAAGAGTTCAAGGGCTTGATAACTTGGCTACAGAGAGAATATGCTCCAGGCTGAATTTGTATAGAAATTTTGTATAGAAAGCCGAGACTTTTTGTTACATGAAAATTTTCAACTTAAAAACATTGCACACACCCCTGGGTAGAAAGTGTTACTGAAGCACTGAGCAGACAGCTATTTTCCCAGTCTGCTAGTTTAGCTATCCAATAGCAAGGTGCATCTTGGAGATATATTCTCATCAGTGTTTCTAAAATGGTAATAAATACAGCATCCTTAACTACTGCACACATTCAGGGATTAGAAAATAATCATTTTTATCACTCTTTCATCTTGAGTTCAGTATTGTTTTATGCTTGACCATAAAACCCCTTCTGCAACATTTTAAACCATAACTAAGAACGTGAACTGACCAGTGGGTTTACTAAGGGCATCAAGGTTTTCGGACCTCCCCTGCTGAGTTGTCTGGGGCAAAGCCCAGGCATTTTAAGATGATTCTCTGCATCTGCACAGGTAGTACAGGAGGTACTGTAACGCTGTATTTTGTACGGTCTTTGAAGAATCCCCACCACAAGGCACTAAGCACCTTCACAGGGGAGAACACACACTGTTATGGATTGTTTCAAACTAGTACCTACGTGCTAAAGGTTAACAAGACAAAACCATGACAGCGTGAATTATAGGAACGATATAGGCAGCTCCCTGAACAGACAAGTCTGGCAATTTTCATACCTCTGAGTTTACTTAGACCAATAGCAAAGTTTTAACTTGGGACTTCCCATTTAAATATCACACACAAAAAACTCTGGTCCTTTATAATTTGAGCTAGAGGACTATGACTTAACTACAAACAACAGCAGACAAACCTCTACTACAGATCAACCATTAGCCTTAAATGAGAGCCACCGTCACCTATGAGTAGGTAACAACACACTAAAGTTTCCCAAATATTAATCATGATCTGTAAATGCTTCTTGACCTCACAGTGCTCCCATGCACACTGTGTCTTCTGAAACTGTGACTATGACCTCAGTATGATCTAATAAACTCTTGCCCAGTTTAAAGTCCCACAGTTTCCTACAGCATATCGATTTGCTTTGAACCTAACTTTTAAAATGGATGCCTTGATTTCCACAGGATCTTGTCCGTGGCACTGACAACCTCGAAACAGGAAATGCAATTGTATGCCTCAGCCAATACAATATGAAAAATACAACTGGTCCAACAGAGCAAATACATTTAAATATAAAATAAAGAGAGAATCCTGAGAATACATTTAATCTCTCAGCAGATAAATACTGTACAGTAAAAAATTAGTTCTGTCAATATAGACACATACCCTAATTGACAGCCATGCAAGAGCATTTTTTTGGAATCTGGCTAGAGAGTGTCAAATGGATTTTAAAACAGTTCTGCTGGGTATGAGAAGAGAGCAGTCCCAAGATCTTTTAGCAGCAAACCTTACCCAACTGGATATTATGTGAGAAACAGCAAAGCATCTACAGTGAGCACACCTGTGGAAATGAATCTTTGTAGGAAGAGAGTAAGCCCAAGCTAAAAAGCCTAACTAAGGAGTCTGGAACAGACTTGATACCACAGTTTGGGCCTACAGGTAATTTTACTTTCCATGTGACTTACTCTCCCCACTCCACTTGTTTTATTACACCTCAGTTTACTAAAGACTGCCGCCGAAACTACCTTGAGCATTATCAAGATAACAAAAAACTAGTTTCTAAGCGTAGTGATTGAAGGAACAGTCTAACACTGAGCCCACTCAAAGACCTCATTCACAACCAAGGTTTTAGGTTTTTTTGTGTGTGTGTTTTTTTGTTTTGTTGGGGTTTTTTTTGTTTGTTTTTGTTTTTTTTTACTTATAATCAAGGGACTATTGACTTGGAGTTCTAAGCTTTTTGCTTTTTGTACTATGACCGTATTGTACCTCCCTCACCTCCCTGGTCTTCAGTTCTGGCTTCCAAAACCATTCGAAGTATCACCGAGTTCTTCCTCTCCCACACTTCCATCCATCCCTACTCACTTATCCAACCTGCAAACCCAACCTGCCAATGCTCCAAAACTGTCTCCTGCCTCATTCCAGTAACACTGGGGCACTCAAAGTAATCAGTAAATCAAACAGTAAATATTAAGATGGCATTTGTGCCTATGAAATGCAAAGTAAACATGAAAGCATTCACTATACCAAGTTAGACCACTGAGTATTGTTCTGCTGATGACGTGATTTATTACTACTTATATTTTATTGAAGGGTTTGGGGCAGTACAAAACTTGTTTGGATATCCCGTCATTCAAGCATGTAATAAGGGGTGCTGGAAAAGGAAAAAATGATGCTTGCTCGTTCATCTCTATGCATTATCGTTGATTCCAACCCCTGATTAATCTTGTTCTTTGAGCAATGTAGAGATCAGATGCTATTATCAAAGTCAGTCATAAAAATACTAAATAATATGAAAATAGCTTAAGTGTTTCTCAAAGAGTGTGCTTGAGGGTCTAAAAAAATATTTAGATTTCCTTGTAACATAAAAAAAAAAGGTTGTTGACATTAACACATGTCCACCCAGAGATGGACTGCGAACTAACACTGTATGAACTAGAAAACGCTGAACTGATGACGAGTTTCCCAGGTAAAGATCAAACTGGCCTTTGAAATGCCAAACTGGAGACAAGTATGGTACAACTTTCTGCAACTAGCTAGACAACAGAAGAGACTTCTGAGTTGTCAGACACTGCTGATAAGTAAATCCGCTTGAGTTGCAGTAACTATCGTCTCATTTAGGTATTAGAGTGACTTCTAATACCATCACTTAGAAAGGGTACATGAACAGACACAATTCTCAAGCTACAAAAAAAGATTAGGATACAGTCTGACCAAGGAATCGCAACAAGACTTCTTTTTAGAGATACAAGGCTTTTGCACTCAGGCTCTTCCCATCCCTCAGGGAATATAAAATGAAGCTTGTTTTAGGTCTTCAAAATTTTCAGATGAGAAAGATTTAAAAAGGGAAATAATATGATGGGGAAAAAAAAATACACCCTGCTTTAAACAGGCAATTTACAAATTTGCTGACCGTTTAATTTCACCATTTGAGAAGAATGCAGGTTTTCCAGCTTTTAATGAAAAATACTGATGATAAAATGTTTTTTGCAGTTTAATTCACAGAGCTTAATAGACAGAAATGTCCCAAGGTATCGCAGGAAGGGGTTTGACACTACAAAGTGGAACTGTAAGTGATGGCAGACACATGCAGAGCAAGAGGAAGCATAAGAAATAAAATAGTTAAGTTGCAGATGAACTTCTACTTGCACATGTGAAGTCTAGAGTCTGCTGAGACCAGCCAACAAGAAACTCGATTAAAAATTAGCAGCAGAAAATCTTGCATGCAAGAAGCACAAGAAGATATCTAATAAAAGTCTATTTGCAAGTGCAACTCAGTATGTGGCAGGTAGGAACTGGAAAATGCAATGTCTCTCCAGGACAGTTTCTACTGGGATTTCTATAATAGTCAGAAATTAAAGATAACCTGTTGGCAGAAACTACAGGAAGCTGGAGAAACAGTTCCTTCTCCTCATCTTTTGCAACTGTTTCCAAGGACAGACAGGGTACAATGTCCATTCCATTTCACCAGCTAGAATGATCCTTAATATTTATAACTCAGATACCACTGTAGTATGTTAAAGAAATCTCACTGTTGGCAGAAGTGAGATATGTAATGAAACCTGAACGTCTGAAAGTGAAATTGAAGAAAAACCTGAGGTTAAAATGAAGTCACACAGATGAAGGTATTTTGAAACATGCAGTGAAATTTGTGCTTATATTTCAAGCAGCAAATTAATTTTTTTACAAAATTAATTTGAGGGCTATAATATGATAACCCTTGACTTTGAAATTTTAGTACATGATTGATTCTACTCTGCAAAGAACTATGTGTTGTAAATCAAACAAGAACTGCAGTCGTGCAACACACGGATTGTTACACTTGCTGGATGAACAGGTCATTTAAGGATGTTCAATTCAAGTCATCCTGATAAAAATGTGATTGTTGACACAGAATACAGTTAATATTTCCTCACTATAATGACAAAATATCAATTTACTAATGTATGTTGCAAATGCAGTTAGTTTGAATGAAAAATAGCACATTTTAACTGGAGTACCTAAAGAGTGCTGTGTGTAAGAACACTGTGGTGTTCCAAAAAGTTTCTCCACAAAGGCACAACACACCAGCACAGATACACAACTGTTTCTTCAAGTGCCGATTCCCTTTTGTGCAGCCCTGTATTTATGTGTGCTTTTTTTTTTCTTTTCTCCCCCCCGCCCCCGCCTTCACCCTTCCCAGATGAGCTTGTTGCAGCTCAGTTCTTCTAGGATGTAGAAATGAGACCCAGTTATACTTTATACTCACCTACCAGAAAGGAGGGCAGGGGCAGGAAAAAAAAATAATCCACTTTGCTGCTGCAATTGCCAGCAGTTAAAGGTAAGTTCCCTTTTTAGTAGCTAAAGTTGGCACTCTCACCAACACTGAACCCCCGGTGCACTCTGAACTACAACCTGAGAAACACCGCAGGAAAATGAAATAGAACGGCATACAATGCAAGAATGTGCAGGCTGTAAGACGTGTAAGGCTTCAGCCTCTACTCTCTCCTTCTACTCCAGTAGCTAGGCAAAAATAACTAGCTAATGGAATATATCTGTGACTGTGTCACAAACAGTTAAACAACTGGCATTTTGTAACAAAAAAAGATTTTGTAACAAAAAAGCATAACTGACAATTCTTTAGCAACTTTATTTGCCAATACAGAACACTTTTCTTTTTCCTTGATAATATGACATTTATTTCTTATATGTAATAGAACTGCAAAAGCATCATTATTTTCTTCCTGTTCCCATACAAAGACTAACTGGCACGTTATAACCCTGCATCAAAATAGCAGAATTTAGCCTTACTAAATCCCCAAAAGACAGACAAATTTGTAAACACAGGACATTAATAGTTTGAGATCTGCTGGAGTTCAAAATCATCTACATCTAAATTCTGAAGCCATCCATCTGAAGAGTTAGAAGAAATCCAAAGGGTTACAGAGATTTCAAACCAAACTATTCTGCACATTTCAGTCAAAAAGTAATTGCCTATTTCTCAAAAAAAAAAAAAAAATTCTACTATACCCAAATGTTTTTAAGATGTAAATGCACTTGTCATCTCTCATGTAAGCAGGGTGCTGGTGCCCCAAATTAAACAAAAGAAGAAAAGTTAGGGTTGACAAGTATGTCGCTGTGTAACTACAAATTAAATATACCTTTTGATATTTCGTTTTTAACTGTTGAGTACCTTTTCATCAGGCTATTGCCATTAGAAGTTTTTTATTAGATTTTTAATTTAGACAAACAACAGATAGGAGATGTGACAAGTATATCAAAACTGATTTAGCAGATCTGACACACTTAATCTTTTACTGTAAGAGTGGCATTTGATATATTTGAAATGTTTCAAACAATGCTTCTTTAACATGCCAAATAAGAAAAAAATTCAGACTTAACTGTACTATATTCAATTTATGCCAAGTACAGAATGAATATCAAAAAAACACAAACAATCAACTTTCAACTGAAAGTGTGAAATCACCTGAAACTTTCAATGCAATGTGAAATTTTAAATGCATAAAAAAAAAAAAACAGAAAACACCCAATATCTGGCAACACCAGTGAAAGACAGAAGATAGGTATTTTAAAAATATCGTTAGACTAGCCTCTGCAACTCTGCATGCTGTGAACTTTGAGTGAGTGTCAGCTAGACTGCACAGCAGCTAGCATTTAAAAAATAATTTATGAAGAGAGACCACCATATCTGAATTCCCCAGAAAAATAAATGAATACCCACTTTTTGTGTGGCAGACAAATCCACACTTAGTATAGGCTCAAATTTACGTAGTTGTTATATATGTAAACAAATAAAATATAATGAAACTTACCACATTATTAAAATTAATTTGACATTTGCATGCAAAAGCTCACATTAATAATCTAAATGACTGAATGCCCACATACTACAACTACTTTTGTTTGTACTGGACAAACTTCAATATACAGAAATCTTTTCCATCCAAATTCAGAGTAACACAACCACCTTGTTCACCCTCCAAAATACTATAGGCTTAGAATCCAGAAGAGATCAGAGAGCCTAATTTTGTCAGGTGACTAAGAAAAAATATATGCATTTAAAACAGAATTTAAAAAACCCCAACAAAACACAAACTACTACCTAAAGATAGAAGAATGAACACAAACGAAAGAAACTTGTTGTCTGAACTACTAGGTTGACCAGTATACACACACACAAAAAATCTAAAAACATACCCAGCAACCGATTAACATTATGTTTCCCATTATTCCTTTCATCTCTTTTAATTCTGTTAATACTGTAGATTAAATTAGAACAATGTTTCAAACAAGAAAAAAAGAACTAAACTAGATTTCATTGTTCCTGCATGTTAAAATTGGAGTCTTTATTGTAAAGACTCAGAAGTTGAAATTGAAATTAAAATGAAAATTTAAATCAAAGTTATTTATTAACAATAAATCTAATTAAGTTAATAATACTGCCTTCTAAAACAAGCAGTCACACCTTAGATCAAAATAAAGGGGCAAATGTATAATTACATTGTGTACAAGTTTTCTGACATTCAGAACTTTCATATTGAAAAGAGCATGTATGTTGAAAAACAATAAAAGTTTTAGCACATAGGCTAAATTAAAATTTGCCCCATGCAAACAATTTGCCCTTCCTTGTATTTAAAACTGTAACAAAAAACATATGTATAAGTAAATGTCTGATAATTACAGGACAATGGCCTAAGCGAGCAAGGCATATGCTTTTTCCACTCTGACAGAAACATGGTACAAAACTTTAATATTATGTCTTTTTCAAAGCTTGCTCAAAAGGTAGGCTTCTTAATTTCATTCTAATTTCTTCTGCAGAACTGTTCATTTATTACAGTTCTTCTCATTCTTTTATTTTCCTGTCTATTTCCCCATGAATTAAATAATTCAAGGAAGTATTTTCCCCAGTACTTACAGATAACTGCAAAGTTGCCAATGATAAATAGATTGTCAAGGTTTTTGGACAAGATTTTTCTGAATACTTTATACATTACAAGACTCCAGGTGGTCAAATTAAACATGAATGTTCAAATTGACAGGAGTCAAAGAAGGCATTTTAAAGATAAATAAAAAAATTCTTAAGTGTGTTATTAACATCACAGAAAACTATGCAGAGGCAGGGACAGGATTTTGCCTCTACTTTTTTTCCCCTCTCAGATTATGCTTTGTTTCTCAAAATCTGTAACAGCTGGGGATACATTTTTGCCTATAACAGCTCCATTTAATACAAACCCCAGTTTTATCTCCAAAACAGCCTCCATTTCATGAAGCAAGTCAAGTGTACCCATGTGGGAAAAAACATTACTATTTAAAGATTGGATATACTTGATTGTCTTTGTGTAGTTTTTTCTGTATGTAATTTTTACTGACATTGAAAAGAAAGCAAACAAAAAACCAGAATGGAAACCAGAAAATTCTCCTACTGCGTTGGTCTATACGGCTCAACAACAGAATTGGCAATACATTCATGTAACTTCCGATCAGTAGATTTATATGGATTTGAGTCATTTGGCTGATGTTGTAGACTTTGACTTTTGTAGCCTTGATTCTAAAAAAGGAATAACGTTGACAGCACGGGCAAGGCAAAACATTTAGGCCATTGTTGTGTTTCTCAGTGGTACTGCCTATATATAGCACATAGCACTGCCTGTAGTGGTACCGTAAGTATACAGTAACAGATTTATGACTTCTGCCAACTGTGCAAAGAAAGTGATCACTAACATTAATAGGCTGTCATCCCTAGAGGACAAAAGTGTGAAATTGAGGGGCTTTCTTCAATTACGCTGCAGCTTCTGGTAAGCTCACTGATCTAGTGAGTATCAGACCTCTCCTGCCCTTTTATTTGCACTTCAGGTTTGTCTCTTGTTTCTATAATCCCTTGCAATCCATTTCTGTGTTAATTCTACTCCTGAATCCTACCCTAATTTACATTTCTACCTTGCTCATCCAGTCCTGGTTTTCCTCTTTCTTCCTCCTTCATTCCTTGCTTGATACCAGTCTTCATCA
Source organism: Cariama cristata (assembly GCF_000690535.1). Classification (NCBI taxonomy): domain Eukaryota; kingdom Metazoa; phylum Chordata; class Aves; order Cariamiformes; family Cariamidae; genus Cariama; species Cariama cristata. The sequence continues at coordinate 41,913 of NW_009601155.1, read as the reverse complement.
CATGCTTTTTGTTTCAGCCTGCTTCCTTCCTTGCAGTTACCTTATTTTCTACCAGCATTGGTATCCTCCCCATGAACAATTCCATCTACCCAAAAGCATTATCTTCCCAATAGTCCAGATCAGGTGTTCTCTGCATTTTATTCAGGTTTCCAGCTTCTTCATTCTGCTAGGTAACAGCAGGGGGAGCATCAAGAAAGGAATACTTGCTAGTGCTTGACTGGTACAATTGTTCAAAACCAGTTGCAGTTTTGAAGCTCTGGGCTGGACTAGCAACACAGGAAATTCATCCTCAGAAAATTCCTAATGTTATTCCTAACCAATTCCCCAGTATTTTCATACTCACATCTTTCCAAAATGTTCTTGGCAAAAGACATATCTGTGGCATCAACATGTCCCCACTCTGGTCAAGTTTTCCATCGCCAGATGGAATGCTTGAATGTTTCAGACTGCAGCAGGGAAATAATTTGCCTTTTACCTGATCTTTTAAATATAGGCAAATTGATCTCTTTGCCCTCTTCTTTCCTTTCTAAACAAGAACTATTCTTGTCAAATTTCCTTTTTTACTATCACGCGTACTATTTGAAAGCTAATACAGAAACACCACATAAAAAAAACCCTTCAGACCAAACTATTACGTCTTGGCAATCAGACATAGTTGTATCCACTAAGGAACATCAAGTAAATTTATTTATGCAACACTACACATCACTGATAGTACCACTCAGGAACACAACTGAGGCCTAAATGTTTTGCCTTACTGATGCCATCAACTTTTTTTCTTTTTTAAAATCAAAGCTACAAAAGTCAAGATCCAAACCAGGCAAATGACTCAAACCAAATCTCTAAAATTTTGCAGTGAAAGATTATTGAAGAACAGATAATAATTTCTACTATACAAATAATTTTTTCCCCAACAAATCAATGTGTCGATCTTTAACAAATCCTTGAGTGAACGGAGTTTGACTCAGTGTGACCCACTCCCAGATATCTGTACGCTATTTTAGCTTAATAAAGTAGATACTTCTCGTGCTTTACTTGGAGGTGAGCTTTGTTTTGGGTTTTTCTAAGAGGAAAATGAAAAGATAGTATGTCTACTGCAGTAGTAACTGCATCTTTTAGATTACGTAAGTATATATTTTCTCAACTATAATCTTGTACAATTTAGTGTTGTTTGGGAATACTAGTTTATTGGAAAAGATCAATTATATGCCTGCTGAGTGATTTTTTTTTTTTTTTGATTGAATACTGGAAAAAGTCAGATTCTTAAATGCCCCATGAAGATGTGATTTCCTCCCCCTCCCCCAGTCCTTTTCAATAATGAAGTTCATCTTCCTCCTTGTCCTGGTTTCAGCTGGGATAGAGTTCATTTTCTTCCTAGTAGCTGGTACAGTGCTGTGTTCTGGATTTAGGATGAGAATAATGTTGATAACACACTGATGTTTTGGTTGTTGTTGAACAGTGCTTACATTAAGTCAGGGCCTTCTCAGCTTCTCATGCTTCCCTGCCAGCGAGTAGGCTGGGGCGCACAAGAAGCTGGGAGGGGACACAGCCAGGAGAGCTGACCCCAACTGGCCAAAGGGATATCCCATACCATATGACGTCATGCTCAGCACATAAAACTAGGGGGACAGCTGGCCGTGGGGCCACTGCTCAGGAACTGGCGGGGCATCAGTTGGTTGGTAGTGAGCAACTGTTTTTTCATTTGCATCACTTCTTGTTTCTTGGGGTTTATTTCTCTCCCTCTCTGTTATTTTCCTTTTCATTACAATTTATTACTATTAATAATTTTATTTCAATTATTAAACTGTTCTTATCTCAACTCATGAGTTTTGTTACTTTTACCCTACTGGGGGGGGCATAGTGGAGGAGTAAGCAAGTGGCTGCATAGTACTTTGCTGCCAGCTGGGGTTAAACCACAACACTCCTCCAAGAGGGTGGCTTTCCCAGTCACTTACTAATTTTATTTTCAGAGCACCAAATATTTTCAAGGTCAACTAACCATTGCTATAAGCAGACAAATTGAAGGTACTCTAAGTTACTCTTTGTCCTGGTTTCGGCTGGAATAGAGTGAATTTTCTTCCCAGTAGCTGGTACAGTGCTGTGTTCTGGATTTAGGATGAGAATAATGTTGATAACACACTGATGTTTTGGTTGTTGTTGAACAGTGCTTACATTAAGTCAGGGACTTCTCAGCTTCTCATGCTGCCCTGCCAGCGAGTAGGCTGGGGCGCACAAGAAGCTGGGAGGGGACACAGCCAGGAGAGCTGACCCCAACTGGCCAAAGGGATATCCCATACCATATGACGTCATGCTCAGCACATAAAACTAGGGGGACAGCTGGCCGTGGGGCCACTGCTCAGGAACTGGCGGGGCATCAGTTGGTTGGTAGTGAGCAACTGTTTTTTCATTTGCATCACTTCTTGTTTCTTGGGGTTTATTTCTCTCCCTCTCTGTTATTTTCCTTTTCATTACAATTTATTACTATTAATAATTTTATTTCAATTATTAAACTGTTCTTATCTCAACTCATGAGTTTTGTTACTTTTACCCTTTCCATTCTCTCCCTCATCCCACTGGGGAGGAGGAGAGTGAGTGAGCGTTTGTGTGGTGCTTAGTTGCCGGCTGGGGTTAAACCATGACACTCTTTTATACCAGCAGACAACAGGGTACATTTGACAGAATTTATCCATCAGAAAGATAGTTCATCAAGGTGGAGAAGCCTGAAGAAGTGACTGTACGTTCCTTCTTAAAATGTCTAGCTTGGGGATTAACAAAAAAACCCCAAACAATTTTTAACTACTTCAAATTGACACCTCTTGGCTGACACTATGATATGTAACCCTGAAGAATGGTCTCTAATATTTACCATCTTCCCTTTGAGTTTTGCCAAAAAGTTGCAGAGAAAGTATGTAAAACCAACAATAAATTGGACAACAAGCAGGCTAAGGCACACCTCTAATAGAAATTCAAAATCCCTTTAAATGAAAAAGTACTACAGAATAATCCTAAAGGCAACACAGGTCTACTAAGTATATCCCAATGCACTAGGTCAAGAAATGAGCATATAAAAAGCTGACACAATAATTTCTTTCTCTTTGTCAGCTGGTAGGAATGCAAACATGCCAAGCAAAAACATACTTCAAACATGATGAGAAGTTATGTATTATTCAGACATAAATTTGAATGTGCAAGACTAAAATCTAAGTTATTTCCACGATAAACTGTACTAGAGCATATATTCTGAGCACAAAAGTAGTAACAAGAGATAGAAGAGACACTTTTCTCTAGAGTAATAAACCCTAAAGATCTTTGTGTTTCTAAGGCCCAGAGAGCAAGCACTGCAGCTCTTGATTCACAGATTACAAGTGTGCTTCTTGTAATTACCTCCCTATCAAATTTTAAAGTAACAGAAAATTTCTACTAAGCTTGCCATATACAACTCTGTTAAACAGTCAAAACAAGAAAGTACAAATTGTCATGTCAATCATTGATTTACCAAAAATTAATACAAGATCACCTTCAAAATGTCATGTACTATGTTACTGCAACTAATTTCTACTTGCCTAACCAGGCATTTGTGTGATAAGCTCTTTAGATGTATTCATTTTAGATATGACAAATTAGATGTTCAAAGGACCTAAATGTTAAGATGTGCACACTATTCATTACGTAAAAAAAAAAAGACTCATTTATATTATGCTTCCTTAAAACAGAGGCTCTTAAAGCACCTAAATAATGACTAACATCGCAGTCATTCTAAGTAACCTATACCTGCCCTTCTTCTACAGTTTCATGTTCTTTGCTGAACTACTGATACAGTATGCATTTTCTCATAATTTTACCTTTTCAGAACTGTAATTACATCTATTACAAAAGTAGCCAGATTCTCTGGAATAAGTCCCATTCTCAATGAATTTCATAAGAAAATAGCAAAGATGTCTTTCATAATTCTTTCTATTATATATAAGCAATGAAGCAAAATAATCACAAAAAACAAGTATTAAAGAGATTATCAATGACAAAAGGTGCTTTAATCATTTGGGGGTATTTGAAAATTGATTTAGGAATTAAGTAAAGTCTGTGAGAAAGAACTTATTATAAGAACTTGTCAAAAGTTAAAAACACAGACTAGAAAAAAGTTTTTAATTGTACAGTATATTTTAGCTCCTATCAATCACTGTTAAAATAATTTCAGAGTTTAATAAGCAGATATTTACCTGCTGGAACAAGACAATCTTTCCAATCAAAATATCCTGCATAAATGCCAGGTTCTAATGACCCAACTATCGGATCTGCCTTGAATTCAATGTACATTTCAAACAGTCTCTGATCCAGCTCTTTCAATTAGTCCATACTAACCTAAAAAAACAAAACACAAAACAAAACAAAACAAAAAAAAAACAACAAAAAAAAGAAAGAACAAAATAAACAGTCATTAACTACAAGAATTAAATCACATATCCAAAAAATTTATCTCATGTCTTCTTTAATTTTCGGTAAAGAGTAGCAATTACTTACACATTTGAGTTCATAATTACATACATAAAACCTAGGAACTTCCATGTTATCTGTTCATCCTACCCAGTGTAATTATTTTTTTTTCAGTTGTGCACAGCAACAGACATTTTTGGGAAAAGTCCAAGTAATGCCAAAGCAGGTGGATCACTCTGTAATTGTGGAATGGCATGACTCTTTCTGCATGTCAGGAGGCCTTGATCTTGCACCAAGTAAACAACTGAATTTTGTCAATACTTTAAAATATGCTTATAATAATTTCCATCCTGAAACATGATGATTTTCATATAATACTTACTATCTACAATTGTAATATTACAATTTCTCACTATTTGCTCTGTATTTGAAAAATACATAGATTTATTTAGGAGTCTCTGCCTTCTTAACTGTACATGTGAACTTCCCTGCTCTACTTCAAGGTGTCTCTGCACAACAGATGTATAAGCTGCAGCTCACCAACATCTGCAGAATTTTTCTCTTTAACAGCACTCTATGCAATTTTTAGTAATTCAAACAAACTAGGCAAACTGCAAGCTAGAAGGGCATGCACAGTTTGATCATTGTATCCAAACAACTTCAAATTTCATACAAGACGTTTTATCAAACATAGCTACCCCCTGTAATTATAGCTTCTAAAACAATTCTGGAATACAATGCATATCGTAAAATGTTAAAGTAGAAAGTCAGTATCAAAGGATGGTAACAGATGCTAAATGCAAATAAAATATGCTGAAAATATCACATGACTTCTACTTAAATGTACTTATGTTTATAAGTAAAAGCTTAAGTAATAGCAAAGTTTTTAAATTAGTACTCATTTCCCTCAACCATTAGGGAAAAAAGCATATACACACACACACACATATATATACATACACTCATATATATATGATAATTCCAAGAAGCAAATGGGTTTAAAAGTGAGGAAGAAGGCAAGTCTCTAGATCAAATCGGGAATTCAGAAGAAGAAAGAAAGAAAAGAAGAATATCAACTCCTTACTATTCGTTTCTAAAGATTTAATGCTGCAAGCTGCAGAATAAGCGATAAAGCTTATTCACTGCAGGGGTGTCTCTAAATTGTGTTCTCCTCTGGCATGTCTATATTATTAAGCGAAGAGAAAAGGGAACTGCAACATTTGAGTGGGGAATAGACAGACAGATAAACCTTCAGGAATGAGATCATAGTGCAAGGAAAAAAAGACGTATTACTGAGGTCAATGTTGCTGCCAGATTCAGGACAGTTGGGATGGTGAAGTTGGTGCTCATAAACAAGAGACACTACCACTTTCCTGCTTTTCTATCTGATGAACCTCCTTCAATTTGTCACAAGAGGATCTATATTCCAAAGACAGGGTTTTCACGAGACACTGAGAATTTGGTCCCAGGAGAAGATCAAGGCTATTTTCTTCTTTCCCATCTACCTGACAGCCTGTTGATACTCAAGAGTTGCAAAAGAACACCACACTCAAAAATGTACAGAAATCTCACTCTTTTTCTCCTTACACAGGATCACAGAAATGTAAACCCAGAATGAGTTTCAAAACATTTTTCAGTTCAATTTCTTATGATTAGGGAGAATAACTCTCTTTAGACCATTCCTATTTAGGTTTAAGCTAGTGGGAAAAACAAAGAACAAGTTCTAGTGGGAAGTCCCTGCAAACATGCATCCATTCAAAGAATCTATGAAACAACTGCTTCAGTGGTCCTTAAGGTGTTTTAGAAGTAATTCCACCTTCCAATTCTGCAGTCATTCAATGCAAAAGATCATCTGCACATTCAGTACAAATTTTCAATTTTATGCAAGCCCTCTTCAACCTGTTCAATGCACAATTAAGATAGTGGTGGGTAACCTTGTTTTTCAGCTGGTGGAACAATTACAAGAAAGAATGAACAATTCATCTAAATGTTATTTTGAGCTCAGGATTGGGGAGTGAAGCAGAGTAGAAGTCCTCAACAACGTCCATTCTGCATACTCATTTTCCTGACACTCAAGTGGGGTAAATGCTTATAAAAATATACAGTTCTTTCATTGTTATCCTGCTACCGTGAACTCCCCTGTAACTAAAATTTTCAATTTTTGTATTAAAGCCATTTTAAGCCTCTATCCTAGTAAACCCTCTGCCTTATCTAAGTATCAGAACTGTGGAAACAATTTTATTCAGAAGCTTAACCAATAAGCTAGGATGACTGTTATGGGATACATATTCCCCCCTCCCCCCCCGCCCTTGCTAATTGACTAAACTGATGATAAATTTGAAGTAAAGAATCTCCACAGAAAAGAACTTAAAAGAGTTATGTAGAAATTAAATATAATTACTGGTGAGTACCATAAGTATGTGCCAAGATGGCATGTGCTAAAGCTGAGTGTAAAGTTTGGCCATTTTATGTAACTTTGTATTTAGCACACTAAGAAAAAAACAGAAATAACCACCACATAGAATGTAAGGAAATTTTCTTGGTTATCATTTTATGATTTCTGTATTTTCAGAATATTAGATAATAATGATTTCTCTACTAACAAAGGCAACTTTAAAAAAACCCCAACCAAACAACAGGTAGTTTTTATCAACATACACTACAAAATTCACTTTAAAATTCAACTTACAGAGCTAACAGAATTTAGGTGTAGTATTGTTTCAGTCTTCTCAGATAAAAACAAATCCTGTTCTTCAAAAGTTTTGTCAATTCTTTATTGCAAATTTTTTATCTAATGAATAGTTAAATAACTTAAGAAACTTAAGTTTAGATCACAGAACAAAAAACTGAAACAGTCAACCAATGCCCTCTAAACCTTTGTGAGCTTCTAGCCTCTCTTAAAATTAATGAAGGGTTCAAAAATTGCCCTCTTGAGATTACTGTCTAATTACCCAAATCCTCCCAGCTAGCATTACTCATTGATGTGTCTCACATATGCAGTACTGCACCAGCCTGTGCTTTCAAAGGGTTAACACAGATTTGAAATTAATCTGTGACATCAACATTTGAATTTTGTCATTTATAAACCTACCAGACTTTTAATGGCAATACTTTGATGTGGCTGTACAAGACAGACTGTTGAATACATAACAGACATCTTATTTGCTTATATAGACAATACTAACTGTATCTAGCTCAACTCTCAGTTGTCTCAGTAGCAAAGGACAGCAATATCCAGAGTAATTCTGTATACTGTACCAACTATACAAATCATATCAACCCCATTTACGTGCTATTCAAAATTACTGTAGCCACAGAAATTCAAATAACATTCAGCCAGAATGGGACTAAGGATGTACTACATAGTAGAAACATCAGTTGGAGTGAAATATTGTACTCTGTACTGGAAAAGATAACATTTTACTTCCAACCAGCAAATGTTTCTGGAAATAAACTAGCTTTATGGTCCTAAGGATTAAGTCACAACATTTCTCATAAAAAATGATTAATCTTTACAAAAAGGCAGGAAAATGAGACAGCTACTGCCGCCTACTTTGACATTTTCGTTCTTTGAAAAAAAAGAAAAAAACAAAAAACCCCCACCAAAACACAACAAAAACCCCATGAACTAGTTTATGAACAACAGCCTTCAGTAGTGCAGATTGTCAGACAAAATAATTTGTCAAGAATATTTCCGAGATAACAATCTTTTATTTTCTGCATTAAGAAAACACAGTGACATTAAACAGCTTTACTAAGAAATCTGATAAGCTTTGCCATTGAACACATAAGTCCTGAATAAGAGGTCACATTTCCTATACCAGCTATTTAAGTCTTATAGGAACACATGCAACTGTATCATTATTGTTGTTGTGTCCAACCGATGCTTGGAGTCCCACTCATTTGTAGAAGGCTCACCCAAGAATCCTTCTGGCCCTTTGAAGACTTGCATTTAATTTCCACAGAGAGTAAAACAAACAAAAACTGTTTCCTTCAAGCAATGATACTTTGTTCCAGTGCTCTCACTTACTTGAGTTATTTTTTCAACACCTTGAAAGCCATGTTTCTCAAAATGTTCAGCTATATTTAGGAAGGTATGACGTTCCAGATAACGGCAGTTACTAAGTGCAATTAAAAGCCTCTGTTCCTAAAAATTTAAAAGAAAGAGTATAATAGTTATAAAAAAGAAATATCAGCATGACCAATACTGTAAACGTATAGTATTTTATTGACTCTGTGTGTGATAGACATGCTGATGAATAAAGTAGAGTTTACAAATATTTTTGTCAATAAAACACCAAGAACTGAGTGAATATCAGGTATGATGACTGAAAACGTATGCTTTTTCTTACAGGATCTGGAGCATTCACTGGAATAGCTGTGACTAATACAGAACGTGGTTAAGACTTCTTTACAAAAATTTGGTTTGGACAGCTTTCCAGGAAGCCGTTTCTGGCTTTTACTTTGTTTCAAGAAATATGCTAAGAATTATGACCATCATAGAATTAACTGAAGATCATCTTCACTTTCACATGAAGCTGGCTAAAACAAGGGAAGCAAAACAGGTACTGAACGAATGGACTCACCCATTCTAAAATACTAGAAGGTTCATAATATAATTTCAGCAGCTAATTTGAAAAAATTCTAGGAGGCTATAACTTATCTCAGCTCTTCAATGATTTTTTTTTTTTTTTCCATTACAAGAAGGTCAAATACATTCTGGAGTTGAGATACCAGAATTGCCTTTCCCTGACCTTGATGCAGCAAGGTGTAGTTTTCAAAGAGACAAAGAACCAAACAAGTCAGACATACTATTTAAATAGATTCCATCTTCCCCTCTCATTCTTCCAAAGGGAAAACATTTTTATATCTCAGACAGAAGTTCAAAATCAACACCAGCAAATATTCTGAAAACCAAATTATTTGGCAATGAAGTCATCATAATAGTGCAGATCTGATTAAAAATGGTGTTGGTTTTCAGACCCAAAAGAACTTCTGACAGTTTTGTATTCCAGTAATACGATGACTAGTATGGAGATCTGCAGTTGCCTACTACTTTAAATTATAATCACTTGGTACATAGACTAATTAAAAAAATAAGAATTTAAAAAATACAGTGACAAATCTTACTCTGATCACTCACTTTCTCTGTTCTCATTACTCAGTCAAGGAAGAGAAGATAAAGTGTTCTGTGATTTACAGAAAAAAATTAGTAGGATACCACAGAAACCAAATATTGTATAAAATTGTTGATTTCTTCTTTTTTATTTGACATAAAGCTGGGCTTCTGACAACATTTAAAACCTGTACTAAGGAATATTAAAACTTCACAACAGGTTCTTACTAGGTTTCTTGCAGGGAATAACTACCTTTTTTTTCATCAGCCACTGGACTAGAAGAAAGTACATTAACCAAAGTAAAAGTATCAAGAACATTAAAAACCTTTTTACCAATTTCCTAAAAGACAAAACCAAATCCAAACAAGTCAAACAAATAGTCAATATTTACTCTCAGTCAAGTAATTTATTTTTTTTGTCAAAAACTACATTGTCTGTATCTTCATGGGTTTTAAAAAGTAACTAATAACCAGACCAGTTCTTGTAATTTAAAACAAGGTGATAAATCAAAAGTCAAATCCTCAGCTGTCTTAACACCGGTGCTATTTTCACCGATTCCAGTGATGCCATTTTAGTTTCTGAGGAGGACCTCATTTCAAAAAATGTCTTCATTAGTTACCTTAAGATGGTATACTAAGATATCATAAACGAACAGTGCTTTTAAAGAGTCTTATATGCAAGCCTTGTATCCTTGTATTTTCTTATGCTTATACACATATGTATCTAGGAAATGCCTCCAGAATACAGAATTGCTCTCTAAAAAAGGAAAACACCCTCCTGAAATACTTAATAAAAAAAAAAAAAAAGGACCACATTCTTGTACCTTTGAGAAATACTAAGTTTCACATCAGCTTTTAGAAATAGAAGCCAAACTTACTGAAGAAAGACTTGCGTCTTCATGAATGCTTCCAAACAAATCTGGAGATGAAACATCAACTGAAAGACTAGGAATATTGTTTAAAAAGTGAGTAGTATAGTGCTTTTGATTATCTGATACATGGTGGATTCAAATGAACAGTTGGAACAGAAGACTTGAATCTTGCTTAAGCCTGCAGGAGCTTTGTAGACGGACAGTACTATTCTAGGTACAGACCTTTCCTTCTTAAAGCATTTTAATTTTCTATAATTTCTCTGGTTTGTCACAGATTCCGTTTTGTTTTTACGCCTATCCAACCAGCAGAGTCATCCAAACAGCAAAAAAAAAAAAAAAAAGTGGCATTAGGACCACAGTTAATTTGTCTTTTTCTAATGCATATTGCAGGTATCTATATTCGCCAAGTCTCTGGCTTTTCACAAAGAAATGACTGGTACTCTTGGAAACTCAGGTTATTCTGACTTGTTTTGGTCTCTGAAATAAGTGGCTCGTGAGCAATTATCGAACAAACTAACTTCCAAGAATTTAGCAGAAATACCGATACAATCAGTCAAAATAGAGGGAAGAAAATAAAGTCAGGGACTGTTTCCCCATGACTAGACATTATTTAGTGACAAGGACAACTCATTCCATGTAAGGTCATATCAAAAACCTACACAGCTGCTTCTACAGCACACAACTTCTGTCATTGACTAAAATGGTATAAATAATCCCACATTCATTATCTTGTACAATATTTATTACACGATGTCACTCAATTGTTTGGCACAAAAAAGTATCTGTTCTTATTTCAAAGCATCACTAACTACAGGCAAAAGTATTAACAAGAAATATGGAATACCAGAGCAGACAAAACCACACCACCACTGAAATTTGACACTTGCACCCACAATTTCAGAATACTACACCTAGGTCCTATTTATTTTACTTACTGTGCTGTATCTATGTCACCGTCAGGTTTGGTGCTCAGTTGTTCCAAACAGTCTATAAAGACCTAGAAAACAATAAAAGAAGTTCTACATTTTCTGCCAGAACTAAAAAAAATTCTTAAATTCACTTTTACTACAGTCAATAGAAACAGAACAATCATCATCACCTTTTGTCTTAAACCTTACATAAATACAGTGACATTTTAGTTACACCTTTTGAACGTGTATTTTCAATTTTTCATGCATCACAGTTTACTTGTAGCAAAACAGGAGTTTTTAATCCTGCTAAGTGATTTTCATCATGCATGTCTAAAATTATGCAGTGATAATCTGCTGATTTGCAAAGAAGGCATTGTTAATAGTTTTCAAGTGTTCCATCTGAACAGTTGATCCCAAGTAAACATCACAGAAGCATCACCAAAATGCATTTTTTGCTCTGGCTCATCATTTCTTATTTGAGAAGACTACAAAAATGGTTCAAAAGCCTAAAGCATGCTATTATCTGATTTCAAATATATTAAAAAAAATAAATCAGATTTTGTTACAAAGAATATTGGTTTGTGACACAAAAATTAAAAGATAAATCTTCAGCTGATGAAAATCAGCATTGCTCCTTTTACTGCAGTATATGGATGTTAGATGACATCAGCTCAGCAAGTCTCTCTCAATCATCAGTAAAATCTTGAACAGTCACAATCAGTAAAACACTTGAATATGTCACTTACCCTCTGAGGATTTGATATTACCAGATTCAGCTAGTAAGCTCTACATGTTTTTAAAGTCAAACATTTCTCAGTATCCCAGAGTGTATCAGAGGAATAACACAGTCATCAACTTAAGCTACCTTTTGGGAGGTGGGCAGGGTACAAGGCACACGTTTTTGTTGATCACTTGTGTTCACAATTTCATACTTAAAAGTGCTCAAGTTACCTGCATGATCCCAATGCTTAGCTGGCATACATCCTCCTGTGTTTTCTGCTGCTGGAAAACCTGAAGATGCAAGCATATTATTTCAGCAGAACAGCTTCACGTGGTCTTATTCTCAAGGAAGGTCTGAGTAACCTATCCCTGAAGAGATGACACAATTATAGGAATGGCTGCTGGGACAGTATTTTCTCAAGGACCAATTTTTCCCCACCCTAAAAACTGGGAGAATACAAGTCCCAGTAAACAGTTTGACAAGCACGAGGAGATAACACACTAAAAGGAAAGAAGTCCTAGTACATGTGATATGTATCATTGTTGGCTAATTGCAGCAAAAGCTCCCAGGATATTGAAAGATCTTTGCACCCTAACAAGAAGGATTCACCATGGACTGCAGATTCTTTTGAATAATGTTCATTAAGAAACTACACAAGCTAGCCATAAAAAATAAAATAAGGGAGGAGAGAGAAACAATACTCATACAGAGAGGCCCAAAAGACTTTGGAAAAGTGTTAAACTTTGTTAGATCACTGAAACCTGAAAGAAAACATCAGTATCACCACCAGTCAGGGCCTCAATGTACTATGTGGATGGGTACAATCAGGACTCCTGATTCAGAATAAAGTTTACAGAAGTAAAAAGTTGAATTCAAGTTCTGCAAGTAGTTTGGATGCAACACTGAGTGAAGAGTAACTCTAGGAATGGCCCCCTCCCCTTTTTTTTCTCATGTAAATAAAGTCACATCTACTGCTATCTGAAAATTACGTTAGTAGTATTTTTTCAAAAAAAAAGCTTTAAAGATTTAAATATAGGTCCAATCTGCCTCATATGCACACAGTTATCCCTAACAAAGCAAACACAAATGGAATTCTAAAAGGTAGAAGCAGTGAAAAGGGTACACATTGAAAAAATTAAAGAGGAAAGTTATACCCCTGTATCATTCTCTGAAAGTTCTTGTTCTGAAACCCAATAGTAATCCACATTAAAAAAAAAAAAAAACACCCACAAAAATAATAAAAGCATAAATCAAAACTTACGCTGGCCTCTCCAGGTTTGCTGTCCAGCGCAGTTTTAAGAGATTGTAAGGAATGGATGATGCACTGTTCAAACTGGGATGGCTGAAAGGCAAATGACTTGTTAGCTTTAGACAAGCACGTCAAATGTATACTACACAAATATATAAAAAACTTCCGTACCATATGGTAAGCTCCTTATTTCCAACTTATCCCAAATAAAGGGGGGGTGGGGTAGGGAATCATGATTCACATGTATTACCAGAGGACCCTTTTATAGTGCTGTACTCATGTACTTAGCTACAGAATTATTACCATAGTTCAATGTACTTTTTTTTTATCTGAACAAGAGACTTCTACACCAAACAGCCTCCTCTAAAAGGGTTATGAAAGATTTCTACAGCTTGTTCATGGTAGCATATATTGACAATTGAATTATTGATGCCTGTGACAACACCCCTCCTCTCCTCCCTGATCTATGTTGGGATAGAAATTCACCCAGGATATCTGATATTTCTGCATTTTATTTCATCAAAAGGTTCCTAAGAAAAATGGACTGAAGTTGACTTCACATGGAGAGAAAAAAACCCACTGGTTTGGGGGGCTTTTTTTTACCTTCACATTTCCAAACCTGAAGTATGAATGTCGTGATGCATGTATCAATTTCACTCTGAAAGTGCAAATGAGTTCACAGCATCAGAGTCATTAGTCAGTTTTTCCTTGTCTTTTTTTCTTCCCTGTTAAGTCAGACCTTTTTTTTTTTTTTTAATGAGGCTGCCTGCTGGTATTAGGCAGGAAGCTGTTAAACAGGGTAACATGTAGCAGAGGACGGTCACTGTGCTAGAAAAGAGGGACATGATCCTATTGGATTTGGGTCAGAGGTGAACAAAAAAAGCTTCTAAGCCATGTAAACCTTCTTTTCATCCAGTAGATAGTTTATGGCATGTCACCAACTTTAGGCTTAGGAGTGGATCATGAAAATGATGCCTGCATGGCAACCTGAGAATCATGAAAAAAACCACTAAGACAATCTGGATTTATAATTTTTGGACCCACTTAAAAGAAAACAAAAAGCAGTAAAGTACTGCTCTGGGGTTTTTGTTTGCACATAATAAAACATCACACCTCAGGAGGAGAGAGCTGTTCAGAAATGTTATTCTTTGGACATTTATGAAACTGAGGGAAGTTGGTTCTTTGTCTTAATGTATCTTTTACCTGGAATATGAATGCTAAAGGGGTTATCAGCCAGCATTTCGTACAAACTTAAAATACAGTTTATATCTTAAGCCTCAAATGTCCCCAGAGAGACTGCCTGGTCCTTGTTTATACTGGTTAATTTTTGTTACATTTTTTGCTATAATATTACCACAATTAACTCTAGTGGATAAATAACACTGCTACGACAAAGCATAGCCAACTGCCACCATTAAAATTTGGCATGTCTCAAGTATGGCCTCAAAAGGTACCTAGGAAAGGACTGTATACAAGGAATTCATGGGCAATTTCTAAATCCAAAAAAGGACTTAAGCAGCTTTTAAACAAAGATGGCTTAGGATACAGCAAAAGCATAAAGAAACAAAGCTTTTGTGGAAGATCCTTTCTCCTCCCTCTATTTTACAGATGAATAGAGTGAAAAACAGAAAAGTTAAGGGACTTGCCCAAGTCAGCGGCAACTGAAACCAAGACCAGAAGCTGTAAATCTGGTTATAATACTAAAATTGCCCAACAACACTCCTTCCTACAATGTGTATATTGTCATTGCTTAATGCCCTCCTACTCAACTTCAAACACGTATTTATAGAACCAAATAAGAAAAAGTAACAAAGTCTGTGGAGCATTCTCTTAGATAATATACACAAAGCAACTCTCCCTCCCACAGGCCCTTTCTGCTTTCGCAGATTGTTTTTAAGTCACACCTACAACATGCTCGCTGTGTTTTAGGCATTACTCATTACTGTTTATTTCCAGAAAGCATCTCACTAATTTATCTGAATTTGGTTTCAAGTCATTTGTTGTTTGTGTGTAGGCAATCTCCTAAATTAGTTGCTTTTCAGTTCAATTTCTCATTATAACATGTAAGTGACCTATTTATTTAGCTACAGACCAATTCCATGGTAGTGTGCCTACTAAGTTATGAAGCATTTTGGTGTGAACTGAACTTGTGACCTCAAAAATCATATTTTACCTCAGTAAACCATCCCTAAAATAAGATACTTAATGAAAGTTATTATTGTTTATCTCAGTAAAATCATGCTACAGGTCAGCAGTAATTATACCGATACATTTAAACAACCTTACTTAAGACAGAAAGTCATGCTACTTATCTTGAGGCCCAATTCTTATTTGTCTCTCAATACATGGCACAAATCTGCAAAGCTTTTATTTATGCTTTTTTCTTCCTGTTTAGCACCTTGAAAAATATTGCTGCCTAGTAGCACCATTATCACTTAAAGTTACTTCAGATATAATAGTTTAAGAAGTAAAAATTTTGAAAAAGGAAAAAAAAAATTGTGTTTGGTGACTGGATATCTGTTAAGAGTGCTGTAAATAAGTAAGCATCCAAATGAAAAATTTTGCAATTTATCTTCTTGTATTTCCACCAGTATGCACATATATAGACAAAGTCCAAAATTATTCAATTTTTGGAGAATACAGAAAGCAGTTTCATCACACTCGAAAAAAATACAAATTCCATCAAAGGAAGTGCCTACAAGGCATACAAGTATACCCACCAACGATGTCAAACCTTCATTGTCAACAACCCAGTCTTCCTTTTCAGCTAACCTCTTTATATCTGCAAGACAGAGCAAGAAGAAGGGGAGCAGAGGGAGAAGATACTCATTTTCATTATTAAAAACTCCTTGAACTTGAAAAGATAAACCACAGACATTGGGACTGCAATGACTAGGCATACAAGCAAATAGCACTACAAGCTTCAAAGCTTTCAGCATTCTCAAATGACTAAGAATGCAACTCGTACATGGTATGCTGGTGACACCACACAGAGAAGCGTATCTATGACAGATGGCAAGAGTTGCATGAAGCACATCTTTTACTGGAAAGCTTAAAATTAAAGGAATATTATGAAGGTTTTGTGTTTGTTTTTGTTTTGTAAATTTTTAATCACAGTATCAAATACTGCATTTAAGAACCCAAGTCTCTAGTCTATTATACTCTAGCTCTTAATTAAAAATGAAAGAACAACTACCTAGCATTTTAACAGACAAAAAGGACAGCATATAATTAATATTTAATAACTATAAAAGAGGCACAGGGTCCCCACTTGAGGTCAAGGATCCATGGTGCTAGACTTTCTTCAAAAATACATGAAGGCATATGCAAAAAGCACTCTCTTCCACTACCCAGAAGGTGCCAACTTCTGTAGGCTTACTGAAGCTAACAGGAGCTAAGCCAGGATGTGAATCCAAAGTTCATGCACTATAAACAAGATTCCTATATGGACACATGCATTCTCCATCACCACTTTTTTTGGGGGGGGTTAATCAACTTGCAAACAAAACAAAGATGAGCTGTACGCAGTTTGTGTGGGCTTTGACATAGTTTTTCACACACAAATTGCTTATCAGAACTGTCTGTACATCAATGAAACTTCCTTTTAAATAAGCAAAAGTTTCAGTGAATTACCATCTCTCCCCAAAATCCAAGAAAAGAGTAAAAATAATGCATGCTGAAAGGTATCTTTGGTATCTTGGTGCTTTAATTAGCTAAATTAAGAAGCTTGGTTATGGACTTACACCCCGCAATTCTACATCTCATGGAAGTATAGGCTTAGTGAGGATAAAGGGTATTAAGGGATTGTGCAGAATTACTACTCTGTTCATTTCCCTATTTAGTAAACCTCTTAATTCAACTGATATTCTTGCGAGGCTTTAGATTGCACTAGTCGGCCTTTACACGTTTCTGTGGCTGCTCACTTTTGCATTCTGTTCTGAGCTAATATAAACACAAAAGAAACAAATTTATTTCTCGTATTTCACTGCTCACCAAATTCCAGTCAAATACATTCATGTAAACCCCCTGTCTAGTCTGGCATTCACATAATTTGGCTTTTGTGACCTTTATGACCAGTGATCACGTATGAGAGGGAAAGAACACAGACGGCTTCTCAGGGCCAGTGTGAGTATATGGTGTTTATCATAAAACAACAAGAAAACCCTGTGCGTGGGCAGATTTGTCCTATCTAAATAGCTAATGGCAGAGGGTTCTATTAAAAATTTTAACTGATCTGAATGCTTCTACCAACTTAAAACATGCAGCAAGAGATGAGACTGAACTTTAGATCAGCAGTCTACGCAGCTCATATTTCAGAGATATTAGAGGTGAGATTCAAGTCCAGGAGGAGCCTTTTTGACTTGTATATTACAGATATATTACATCTGAGTTTCATTTACATAACTGCATGAGAATATCCATTAACTGTTCTTTCACTGGTTCCCTAAAACTAAGTTTCTCCAAGGGCCCAGTTAAACCTGTCCTTTCCAGAAAAAAAATCACACTAAACTATCTAAACACATTCAACATGTAATTCTGCTTTAGCTGGTGAAGAACAACAAAAAAAAAAGGCTCCCATAGATAAGTCATGCAGTGTGGCAGTATGGAGTGAGAGTCATCATTCAGGCAGGCATCTTTTCTCTTCTCATGTTTGATGCTACAGCCAATACACAGAACTGCTTCACTGATAGGAGATGGAAGCAGCAGTCAAGAAAGGCTGCTGTTATTGGCTAGATGAAAGAGATACACGTTATCCAGCCAACATAACACATTGCCATCTTAAGGGATCTGATCTCTTGATTCAAGAAAGAAAATTATGAATAAAGATGTTCAGACCAAATACAGACTCACACACATAGACTGGTAAATCTACTTGTACAAAAATCTAAGGTACAGACTACCACAAGAGTTTTTCCTCCACAGAACGTATGTAGTCAGCACTCAGGATGCAAGAAGCAGAAACTCTGGATCTGAACAAAGAACTGGGCTATCGTTATGATGTAACAAGTGGCAAAACTAGTAAGACAGCAGACCTTTTGGTTGAGAGCTTCATCGTTAACCATGTATCGAGGCTCTCTGTACTGCACTGGAGAAGCTAGATGGGTAGCTCAGAGACTTGATAAGGTAAGGATTGTCAGTAAAACGGTTCAGAGCTAGATACATGCTTCCTTTGAAACAGTCAGAACATCTGAGGAATGACTCACAATTCCTAGACAAAGGGCAGTCAGTCCAATAGGACCAACCTCATGTCACAATAAAAAACACAGTCTTTTCACTTACCATTTAAAAAAAATCCCAACATATAATTGGTCTCAGTTGTGCTAAGTGAAGAAAAGCAAAAGAGACTTCCTCACACTTTAAGTGAAATATGAAATAGTGGTAATACTTTCTGTATAGAGTTTTAAAGAGACAAGACAACATATGTACGTGTATGGCCAACTAGCTTGATATGAACGCAGAAAAACAATGTTAACACAGAAATGGGACTTAAAGAATTAAAAGCCAAGAATAAAATTTATATTAACACAGCATCAAATAAACCATAAAGGCCTTATGATTTGCCATCATCAAAAGTTTAAAAGTTTGCTTAATATAGCCACCTGCACTTAGCACACGTAAAGCCTGAGTAAAACACTTAGCTTCATATCAGCCTACAAAATAATAATGAATCATATGTTAAAGATTAAAAATCCACTAAATTGTAAGATTAAAAAAGCTCTAATTTTTTTAACAATAAGGGTAATTAGTCTTTTGGAAAAAAAACCCTGATAAGTGAATTAGTAGATAAATCTGCCTTGATTTTAAGAGATACATTTATTTCTGGAAGATTTACTTCATTCATATTTAAGTTTCAGACTTGAATACAAGATGGTAAGATGAATGGCCTTGGATGCCCATAGAGTCACATTAGATTTTGAGAATATGTTACTGGCCTTGACAATCCAGAGATTTATGGCAAAAGCTGTGTACACAGCAGAAAGCCTGGGGATTTTAATGTTAGTAAAAGGCCTTGGAAAACACACAACTAAACTACTTCACAAAGGGTTGTGGATTTTTTTTTTCTTGGGGGAGGGACATTGCTTATTTAATTCTTCACTTTATAGAAGAACTCAAAAAAGAAAATAAATTATATTTCCAATACAGAAAAGCTGCATCATGAGATAAATCACTTGCATTGTAAAACTGTCTCAACCCAAAAGAAACAGATCTAAATTACTGTATTCATTAGACTAAGGGAAGAAAAGACTCAACATACATTTCTGTCAGAAAAGTGAAATACTTGAATAACTTTTGTGAGATATTACAGAACTCAGAGGAGTCCACTGCCACTACAATATCTGTACAAACATGGTTATCTTCCAGAACATGGTTTGGCCTAATTGGAGGCAAAAAATACGGTAGTAAGCAAAGAGGCCTGCAGCCTTCTATTACCTTCAGCTGTGTGTTGTAAAGTCACTATAATGCAACGTACACGAAGGTCCAAAATAAGATCCTGGATGATCTGAAGCATATCATTGGGTATCTCGAGTGCAGTAAGAGACTCAGAACTAAGCCTGGAAAGCAAATAGTTAGACTGAAGCATAAAACTGCGGAGTTTTTTAAGCTGATATAACTTCACTAAATTTTTTCGACATTTTCTATGTCTGTGAATACAGTAGCTCCATCCACAGGGTATCTTTGAAAACAGACTATCTCATTCAGAGAAGATTAATTATTTACTTAATTCAGAAGCTTGTAAATAAAGATTCATTTTTCTGTAACATTACAATAATGTCGTCACAGCAACATGCCAACTTTCCCCACTGTCCTGTTGCACTTCCCCACCTGCTTTTCTCCATCCATCTCTTGTCTTACAATCCAAGAATAATCCCTTTGGAACAGAAGTAGCTTTTTTGCTGTTTATATGTGAATGCCTAGATCAAATCCTAGGTCCACAACAGGGTTTCTGAGATGTTTACCCACATTACGACAGTAACAGCCATCAAGCTGCCATCACAAATTGTGATGTGGCTGTGCATCAGATTGCCAAGAGTATACACATTTAAGGAGCCAAAATACAGCTACTGCATCACCTGCAGAGTGAAGAGTGAATTCATTCACTGTTTTGCTCCCAACTCTGACTGGTCACAAATCACCAGCTACTATAGCTGGGGATGGCAACATTCATTTCCTTTTTTTCCTTTAGAAATAGTAACACAGCAGATGCTTGCAAGGAATAGCATTTCAGCTTTTAACTAAAAGGCTGCAGTTGTACTCAGACAACTTGGATATTTAATCAAGGACAATTCAAATGCAGTCATTGCCGTCTACCCTACTGCTAAAACTGAGCAAAGCACAGGTACTAGAAAATGCCAAAGAAGAGGAGTAGGAAGGCACAAGCAAAAAACTTTGAGTAATAAATAGAACCTTTCCAATTATCCACTTGTTCCAGTTCCTTACCCCTGGTGTTGGGCATAAACCACCAAAATTCCACCATTACCCAGATTGCTATCTGCTCAGCACAACTACTGAATTAGTACATTACATAAACCTGCACTGTCTCAGCCATCCAGAAAGCACAGGATGTAAATTCCCATCTGTGAGAAGTTTAAGCGATTTTAGACTGCACAGAAGTCCTGTACTCAGAGTTGATTCCATTTCTAAAGAAGCACACAGCGGTCACATCCCTAATATAACTTTTTCCCTCATATAAAACTCATCCTAACAAATACAAACCTTTCTATCCTTACAGCAAGGCAAAAGTCTTGCAGACAACAGCCTCAATGTATCGCACAGCTCTAATTTGTCCTCTGGAACCTATTCATACTGGGCAATGACAGGGGTACAAGAGAAAGATCATGCAACTACCCCACTTTAAGCTGTGTGATATATGAAAACAAACAGAAAAATTAAGATCACACAGATGTAACGACAAGTCCTTGTTATCTAATTTCAGAAGTTTTAGCATTCTTAAATACAAGCAGAAAAGAGTAAATCATTAGTGAGATGACTGAAAAGAATAAAATTCTATCATATGCTTCATGACAACTTTATGTTAGAAACCATAAAAATAAGATTTAAGCTATTACATAGCTTTGCAACAAATAAGGTTTTTATGCAATGCGTTGACTCTTCATGAGAAGACTCCACCTTCTTCATTGGTGTGAGTCATAAGAATTTATTAGATGGTCAAAGTGTGGGGGTTCAAAAAGAAAAGTACTTGCAGCACTTGTAGAAACTTCTGACCTGGTCATCACTGGTTGGTACCCCACCATGGTATGCTCAGTTCCTCTTCTCCAGATTGTCCCTTTTATTCTCTACTTTTGACTGCTTTGCATTAAAGTCTAGCTCACTTTACTGAAGTGCCAGCACAGGCATCAGTAAGAATATGGAGGCCAAGGGGGTTGGGTGGGGTGGGCAGGAGGAAGAATGGA
>NW_009601155.1:0-20168 GCF_000690535.1 Cariama cristata | reverse complement strand
AAGAGCATTTCCCCAGCTGTCAGTTCAGTTGTTCATTACCAGGGTAGTGGCCAGAAAGCAAGAGGAGATTCTCTGAAAAAGAGCCTTCATATATCCTATAACCTTAGCCTGGATCATACCTTCGATGGCAGGACTCTGAAGCACAAACAACCTTGAGAGAATCTGTTGGTTACATTTCCAAGCCAGTATTACAGATGTGCAAGTGTTAAATTCTAGAGTTTTATAATTTGAGTGAAATTGGATTGCTTCTCATAAAAGGGCAACACTAGTGCCAAAGCGTGTTCCCTTGCCCCTCTACATCTTTTCATCAAATGCCAAGTCAGTTCCTTCTTAAATTGGAAGCTTTCCATAAAATTCAGCCAGAATAAGAAATTTCACATGGAAATTTTTTTCCAAAATGGTTAAAGTACACACAACGTAACTGACAACAGACTTCAAGAAAGTGTTAAGCAGACTTGACAACAAGTATGTATCATTGCTAGCTCCATCCACAATAAGAATATCTATACATGATTATATCCCTTTCTTTTCGTCTATCTCTGTGCTTTGTTTGTTACCCTACTTTGAAAACTGAAGATTTCTGCAGTACAGTATCATATCCTGGTATTACTCAAGTTTCCAACAGATAATGACAATTCTTATATCCTCCATAGACAAATGGAAGTGAATTCTGTATATTAATGAGACATTTGTGCACATTACTAAATTTATAAACAAACATAATTATAAGTAGAATGACATTATAAGCAAGAGTATCAGCTTCCATAGAACAACTGTAAAAGTAAATGATGATTTAAAAATGATACTATAGTGAGAAGCATGCTACTTTCACCCATTTTGGCAGAGATGGGAAGATGTTATGTGTCTTCTACACAAATGAAGCAGGTAATTGCTTTCTGTCCTAAAGAATCAAATCCTGTTTCATTCATGGAGTGTTTATTTGCCTGGCACAGCATACTTTATTCAAACATTTTCATAAGATGCTATGAAAAAAATGAATATATCATTACCTAATAAGGCTATATCATGAGACGTTATTAATTACACTTGCACATAGAATCCTAAATCTGTCCTAAGTAATTTTTTTGTAATTCTATATTTGAAAACGTTAACATTCTCACGACTCAGAGTATTTAATGCAATAAACAAAACAATTTGTCTTAAAGCACACATATTCCAGGAATAGCATCATTTTGTATGTCCACAGATCCATTTACCTTACAGTCTGGATAACATGTGTTAGCCACTGGCCAGAAAGTTCAGATTTCATCTCCCAGCCACCATACTGTCTTGATTCTCCTTCTCTGAGGCTGAATGGAAGCAAAGCTCCACGGATAAGTTTTACCAGAGAGTGCATCACTTCCTGAATCATTTTCTGTATCAGAAGAAGGGAAAGAAAAATCAAGCAATAAGCTCTACCAATGTGCTTAGGCAGCCATGTACTTGCTATACATGGCAGATTGGAATTTCTGATTTACAGGTGGCTCTACATGGTTGAGTATAGAGAAGGAGGTAAAAGGGCACACAGATGATTTAAGAAATCCGATTTTCAAGGTGGTAACACTAAAGTATCTTGCTATGAAGGACAACTGAAAGAAAGCAAAGTTTTCCCCCCATAACTTACCTTGAAATCATTTTGTCTTTGCCTAGCATTTTTCTTCGATCTTTCCATTTGGCCAGATTTTTCAGCAGTCTTGCGAAAATGAGAAAATTGAAAAGTGTAAGTATCTCATAACCAATAATTCTGAAAAAAGGGGTTTCAAAGTGAAGAAGTGAAAACCAATGAGTTTATGATGCAGTTCTAAAAACTAACTCATGAAATCTCAATAAGCAAAGACTATATATGTATATATTGATAAACTCCACTTAGTGTAAGTCAGAATGTTAATGTTTAATTCTGAGGAACAATGTGTATTTAAGACAGAGACAAGTATAAGAATAGCTCAAGCAATACGAACTTCATGAGGTCAAAGTTTTCTCACTGCAATGTTAGTGAGAGCTAAACCAGAGAGTCCAATTGTGCATCAAGTTTATATGAAGAAACTCTATTTTCTCAGCTTGGAAGTTGCCCAGAGAAGGGCATCGCCGTGAAGTGGGAGATACTTCTTGGAGTGAGGACAATTTGGAATTGTAACATGTGAGGGGGGGGGGGTTGAGAATTTTTTGCTTGTTTTTAGGAACAGCATTTTGTTGACAATGCTCTTTAAGTAATTCAACTAACTGTAAAAGAGAGTCTGCAAAATAATCAGCATCTTTATGGACAGTTCACTTCTTTGAAAACTGAGGAACGTGAGTACACTTTGCATAAGACAGTTACAGTTGAAAAAAAAAACATTGACTAACAGTCTTCCTGTTCTAGCCTTCTGTGGAGTCTGCTGAGAACACAGTAGAGTAAATTATACTGAAAAAAGCTATTTCAAATACTGGGTTAAGTGCAGATATAGAATTTTATAGTCAGATAATCTCCTATTTTATGTATGTACAGCAACATCTACTGGACAAGAAGTGCAATAACATGACAAGAGTGTTCTCAGAGAGAATCAGTTTACTTCCAAGTCTTTAATTTGAAATGCTGTATTTTTCAAATTCCCTCTTTAGCTAAAGCATTTCACATTTTTCAGGTAAAATAAATAATTTGAAATGAGCAAAACTTAGAGAAAAATAAAACTGCTTAACAGTTTTGGAAAATACATCACTGTGAAACTTGTACTTCAAAGCTCTGAATTATAAAGTTTCAGACAAGGAGAACAACACTCAAGTTATTGCTGCATGTAATACTCACTTCTCTCTTCTAATGCCTTAAAAAGAAAATAAACTGTATTCCTTTAAACCTCAGGTAGCAACTTAAAATTCACACTGTTTTACAGCTGGATTAAAGAACAACAAAAAAGTTTACAGATCTTTGATATATTTTTTTTTTCTTAGTGGTTTTGCTGAAGACCAGTCTTAAACCTTTCCTGCACAGACAGACCAAAACTATCTTGTGGTAAGACCAACGGTTACTACTGACATATGCGACTTCACCTAGAGTGATTCAAAGAACTCAACTTATAAAACTGTTGAAAATACCACGTAAATCGTTAACTGACAATATTTTAAGGCAGATAGCTAACCTTTCAGAACTAAGAAGAACCCCCCCCTCAAAACCCCCAAAACCCTACAAACTGAACAAGAGAAAATACATCTTGAAATTCATATGTTGGGTTTTTCTTTCCACATTTTTAAAATGTCTTTAAGACTTGAATCAGCTAACTGAAAGGACCCTCTAATATTTTCACAGGACTGTTCTTAAAAATCACCTTGCTTCCTGAATGACAATAAATAGCAAGTAACATGGTAAAAGAAATTTCTTCATGAACAATTAAAATCTGTATTGTTTCTGATAGAAAACCATAAAAACCTTGAGTCTTGAATGTGATATGGTGACAATTATTCTTAGGTGCTCTAGAAGAAGTCTTCCAGTTTATGCCACCCTCTCCTCCTACTCATCCTAAGTTGATTGCGGCATGCAGAATATAGAAAAGGAACTGAGGCCACCATCCCTCCTCTCTCCCCAAGAACCTGAGGGGCTTCTGTAAGGACCAAAGAAGCAGAAATCAAACGTATGGGGATTATTTTCTCACAAGCTCAGAATCTGGCCCAACAGAAGAAGAGTAGATGTAAAGAGTCCTGTAAAGACTAACAGGAAAACTACCTCCTCCTCCTCTTTTTTTTTTTTTTTTAATACATGGAAATAATGTTTTATTCAGATGTGACGTAAGATTACTGCATTTTCCACTTGCAGTCATTTTCATGAGTCGAACTTCTCAACCTTGTTTACAGTTCAAGTCTTGGTTTCTCTAGAAATTGCTTTCTTTTTCATTCTACTCTGAGAAAAAAAAAGTCACAATAGCTTAACAGGTGAATTTGTAAAGCCTAATTTCCAATGTACTGTTGTCAAATACAAAGGTTGCCATTTTCCTTGTGAAATTAATTATTTTTATGAAAGTCAAGAATAAACCTTAGTACTGTTGATTCTACTTCCTTCACTGAACGTTATGAGTAAATGTCATATCCTTCTTTTGATTTTATCATGTAAAATGAAGATCACAAATAGAATCTATTTCACTGGAGCTATAACGCTCTGTATATTGTGTCAAACATATAAAGGGCTATATTACCTATTACTATCACCATATGTAAATCAATATAACATTTTCAGACAGTGGCAACAAGTAGAATTACTGCTTGAGAAATTAATTGTTTAGTTAGCCAGAGAAAAGAAAAATGACAAAATAAGCTTCCAAATTTCCTTTCCCCAAGCTTTTTGTTTTATTTTCTTCTAAAGCTACAAAGAATAGTAGATATCTAGGGCTGTAGTTCTGCTTTAGGGACAATTTTGTAGTGGAATACTGTAGCTGTGATGACTTCAGGATTTAAGCACAGCAGGACACTGTAAGCATGGCAGGATAAAAACAATCTCAACAAACTAAATGATATAGCAACAGTTAAACAGAGAAGTCTTAGACACACAAACTTTTAGGTTTGATATAGAAGCTGATCTGAGTAACATGCACATCCAAAAGCTTGCTTATTTTCCACCTGCTCTGCATTATCCCAACTATCTCTATATCTCTTTACAGAACTCATCTTCAGAGTTTTTTAGGACCCAGAATGAGTGAGTCCAAACTGCAGTCAGCAGGAGCAGGAGGTGTGAACTACTGCCTTATCTGTTGATGGAACTGAGAGCTGCCTTTCACTATGCTTTAATCATGTGTTTGTTTTTGTCAGACTTGCTCCTTGGGAATATGCCATCACTACAGTTCTCCTTCTGGAGAGCAAGTAACATGGCTTGAGAACCAGAAGCAAACTCTCTGTAAAACATAGTGTAATTCTGTGACCAAATTTTAGCAGTAACACAAACCCCAAAGCTATTGTATTTATCTGGCAACGATTATGATGGTAAGCTGTATACTACCCATATCAAATGAATTATGAAATGTATCCTTTCAAAATCTGTTAATAGTGTGCATATAAAAACAGCACTTCATGAATCACTACTTTTTTTTTCCCTGCTTCTTGGATTATATCAAGATTATATTTACATAATTTGTAAAAATGAGATCATCTGAGCAAGAAGAACTAGAAGAACAGGTGACTGCAGGTGACTGCACTTGCAGACTAGAGCCCCTATAGTACGCCTGTATACAACTCTGGGCCTTGGTTATTTTGCATCTCTGGTCTTGAACCTATCCTCACTTCCAAATACTTATAGCTCAAAAAATGAGTACTCTTGTTCCAAAGAAAGGAAATAATTTTTTTCCGTATGACTTTTCTTTTACATATCTCTATCCTTCATGCAATTTGCTATTTCTTCAGATCACCAATGAAGGGTAGCTGGCCAACTATGAGTAAGAGGTGAAACTACAGAGATATTGACTCCAGTATCTGGAACACAAGCAGACGTACAATTGGCAGAATTTTAAGTAATTCCACTCTATGTTTTTATTCTTTTAAAAATAAAAAGAAAAACCTCACTTCTATAGGTTACTTTGCAAGACACCTTACTAGACAAGGTAGCATCTCTCAAATGTGTAAGAGTGCACATACTGTTTTATAAAACTCTCCGATTAAAATAAGTCATCATTTCTTCCAGTGAAATACAATACTTCAAACAGCATTACGGACTTTTGTTACTTAAAATTCATTTATATAGAAGAATCCGTACCTCACTGAATAAACTTCCATTCACATAAGAAATCCAGAGCTTCCAAAAGTTGGGCAGCTGACTTACAACAAGTTTTGTCAACTTTTCAACAAATACAACTTGCTGAGGAGCTTTGTATCGCCAAGCTAAAAGGAGGACAGGGGACAGGAAAAGCAAAATTAAAAAACCTTTGAATTAATAATAAAAAAAAAGTACTACTAGTTTGCTGCTGCTTTATATTACACAAGTGACTAAACAGGATGCATAAAACCTTTCAGGTAGGAGTGAAAAAATTTAAATCCCAGTCTATATACGTGTACACAACTGGTACACATAAAAGCTTTTTCTTCTCTTCTCATACACTTACAAGGTGCTAGCACTATGACAGTATATAAAGAATAGGCCACTTTGTAGGGGTATCTAATGCAATCTACCTAACAATCCATTAAGCCTGCTTTCTGTCTTCAAACCACTATAAAAGGTTAGGCAACATGAAAGCAATTAAGACATTAGAAGTTTCAAACAATGAGGTGATGATGCTCAAGAAACAGGTGTGCTAGGATGGGCTGCTAGGATGGGCTACTGATTAAGGCAAACAATGGAAACTGGAAGATTTGCTTTATTTCCAGCTCAAAAAAAAAATCTTCCACTGTGGCCTGGGGCAAGTTGTCAACTTCTCATCTTCACTTTCATTTGTTTGGTAAAGTCTTTTATCTGAAAAACAGGGGAGATTCCAATATTGTTGTTAAGACTCCATAAATGTATCATTAATTATACAATGAGATTCCTGGATGAAGAACACGATCATAACGTAGAACACTGTGGCATTTCTCACTTGATGAACCTACTTACACTCCTGGTATGCCAGTTATTAAAACACATCAGGAAAATAGCTTACATTTTGGCAGCAGATACCTTTTCTGTTTATCAAATGGGGCAAAGGGATGTTGGACGGGGAGGTAAACAGAAAGCTGAACACGGGCAGAAGAAAAGCACTAATTAACACACAAAATAAAGGAAACTGTGAAATACTTTTCTATAACCACCTGGTTTCTCCATTGAATCTTTCTCAATTACGATGTTTTAACAAAACAGGGTATCGGTATAACATTGATGAGAGACTTATATTTCACCTCAAGAATTACAGTCCACTTTAGAAGGCTTGGAAAAAGAAATGACAGATTTTTGAAAAACAAAACAAACAACCAAAAGCCACAAAACAAACCCAAACCGCTTAAAAAGGCCCATGTTCATTAGTGTGGGTCTTTTATAAATTATAAAGTTAAAAACATGACATTATCCTACATAACTCTGTTGAGAGGCAGACAAATGTGGGGTGAAATAGCACTTTTTGCCTTTACTCTACTAGAGAACATTGCCTGCACCAAACAGGAACTCGCCTAATTGCACATTAAATAACTAGTAAGCTTCACCAGAGCCTCACTAGTTTATTGTGTTGGTAGCCAGTCTTGGATCTCCTTGAAGTACAGAATGCCTTCAGCAGCATTCATTTGTCGAGGTGCAGGTCAAACATCACTCCATTTCTTTAATGGACAAATAAACATCTGCACTTCCCAAAATATTCTTTTTCCTCATGGCCAAAAAGTTTAGGGACTCTGGATTAGTATTTTAAAATTAAAAAAAAATCACAATGGAAGTCCAAAATTTGGAGAGAGACTCTGACATAACTGAAGTGTAACTCTGCTGATAGTGATGCATCTGTTTAGCAGGCATGAAAACTTCAAAGCTTAACTAGCAAAGCTCATAGTGTGGACATGGTATGATGTCAGAGCACTACTTTTGCCAGCTTGGTTTAGAACTGTCAGAGAACTGGTCTAGACCCAGTAGCAGAAAAACTCCTCTTATTAACATAAGCTGTGACTATGCCAGGAAGCTGTGCCAACACCACCATAGCAATCTGAAACGTCAACAAACACCAAGTTCTAAGCAAAAGATTTCAGCTCCTTCGAGAAACCATTTCATCTTTGCCAAAAGCTCCAGCACCAACCCAAGGTTATAACCCAAGGTTATAACATTCTAAAGATGAAATTAGACCTATTGTTTACATTTCCTCATGAACACATGCTCAAGCAAGAGCTCAGTGTTATTTGAATGCTGCAGTTTTGAATTCAAACAATGTCATGGATGATCACTGTCAATCACATTGGGGAAAAAAAAACAAAACACCACACCAAACCACCAAAAAAACCCCAGAGATGCCATTCCTCAAATTTCCTAAAAAACAAAAGGATGCACAAGCAATCTGAAAACAGAGCACATTATGGTATTTTTGGAATGGCAGCTCCTGCACAGGTATCATAAGTGGTTGGTTTGGTTTGCTTTGGTTTTCCACTCAGAGATGAGCAAGGATGGTAGAGCTTTCAACTGTTCCTAAGCATTCAGTGGGCATGTGCACCTAAGTACCAATGAACTCAACTCAGAGGCAACTCATTCTAACTCCAGGGTCTTTGCAGTGGATTATTATGATACTCCAATCCTCCAGTTTTCCTTCGAATCTGGTTTTAAACTGGTGGCTACAGAATATGCAACGCTTGCTGAAGACTTATCTTTTCCAGTTTATAAAAGGTTATGGATCCGTAACTAAGACTCTAAAAGCAAAGATAACCGATGGAATTGGAATTGCCTTCCATAGATGCAAATATTTAAGCAGAGACACACACAAAAGAATTCAAACAAGGAAAAAATAAACTGGATTTTGGATGTTGCTTGCTACATTAAGCATGGCATGTGTATTGTTAGTGGATGGTATCCAACAACAACCAGCAATTTACTGTTTTGCTCTGTGACATTTGTTAACCAACTTCATGTAAGGCTTTGGGCTGAGAAAGGACAACAGTAACAGTAATATAGTAATATAATTACTTGGTATACATGTATATTTTGAAGAGTCCGTGTAATTTACATTTTGAAATACAAATATTCAACCTCAAACTGTGACACAATTTAATTGTCTTGCATGTGAAGATACGCTGTGGCAGCACAAGAGTGTACAATTCTCACTATTCTTCATTCTATGCTCTTGAAAGATTCCCTTCATTCCTCTTTTTGCTCAAAAAAAAAAAAAAAAAGCAGATATTTACAGATGATTTTTCACAGAAGTCCACAGAACTGGGAGAAGAGTAACATGAAAGCAGACCAAAGCCAGAAAGTTCTTCATAAAAAACCCGCTTTCTGCAAAAAAGTACTTTGGTAAGAAATGACCTGTCCTGTGAAAAACGTTTTCTGTCTCCTGTGATGTCACCATTGAAATACTCCTGAGATGAAGTTGTTTGGACAAGGGTGCTGAAGACACTTTAGACACACAAGGGCTCAGCTGGTTGTAGACACACTGCTCGAGTTTAGTCACACACTTTTCTTCCCTTTCCGGGTTTACAGAATTAGAGAACAAGGACCAGATATGTGAGGTCACAGAAACAACAAATGCAAGGAGAGCCACATAACAACAGCAAAAGGTGGTAGGCAGTAGATGTTTATGTTCCCCGCCCCCCCCAAAAAAAAATTCTGGTTTTGTAGAAAAAAAAAGACTCTTATTACCTTGACCACATTTTTAAGCAGCAAATTTCAGCTACGAACTGCTCTTTGCTTGCAAAAAACACAGAGGAGCCCTTTAGTAAGCAATAATAATGCACAAGAAGAAAGAATTTTATTTGGTAACAAACCAAAACAAACACACAGAATGTGAGTTTCTGTTTGGTGGTTTTTTGTTTTGTTGTTTTTTGTTTTGTTTTGGGTTTTTTTGTTGTGTTGTGTTTTTTTTTTTGACTACACTACAAACTGGAGGTAGGGAACTGCAGCTTTATTTTTCCAAATAAAACAGATGCCTACCATCATCACGACCAGACTGAAAGCTGCTTCCCCTTTTCAATGAAGCAGTTTGACTCAGAAGGCCCATTGGTGATGGACGCGCATCGCTGTCCAGGTCTAACATGGGGCTGTGGACCAACGAGTTACCTAGAGATAGGGGGGGGAAAAAAAAGTTATGATTTTGCACATCAATTGACATGAAACTGCATGTTGCATGTGGATTTCTAATTTACTTCAGAAGTGATACAAGACAAAAGTTACCTAGCAAAAAACATTCTTAATCTTGCTTATTTAGACTGTTTGTTCATCCACATCAATGCTATTCAATAACACCACTATTGACTTCTGTAGCAAAGCCAAAACCATGAGTACCACGTAGGAAATTTCATTCTTTGGTCTGTTTCTGTTTTTACTTTAAATAATATCCTACAGTTAGTTGTTTGAAAGCCATGGATAAATATATATTTATGTCATTAGTGACATGGCACACATTTTTTTTCTGGTGTATGTCTAAACATACTTTTCAACAGCAAAAGTTTCTTGTGCTTCCAGCTGAAGCAGTTAAGGGCACAGTCTTCAACTACTTCTTAGCTGTTTGACCTCTACAGAGTTCAGGTAGAAAGAATCCATTCATCATGAAGCAGATGAACTAATGGCATTATATGCTTGTGAATGTCTGTAAAACATCCCGTAGTTATACATATCTACAAACATGCAAAATATTTCCCAGTGGGTCAAATAATTATTTTTCTCTTTGGATGCCTGTCCATACGTAGGTCGCTATTAGCAAGTCCTAAGCAATGATCTAATCTGATGGAGGTGGATGCTTGGAGTCTAATGTACATTTTTGAAATCAACCATAGAATAATGAGCAGACAGTGACGATTTTTTGATGTACTATAACACTGCCAATATTTCTTAATGCTTTATGCATTTCATCTTACAGATACACTTCTGAAAGTAACCATCAAAAATTATTTCTGGATTGGCCAACTGAGCTGTAAGAGCTAAACATAAATGAATCACAATTCATAGAATTATAGACAGCCCAGGTTGGAAGGGACCTCCAAAGATCATCTGGTCCAGCCTTCTGTGAGAAAGGGAGTCTAGATGAGACTATCTAGCACCTTGTCCGGTTGTGTCTTGAAAGCCTCCAGCAATGGGGACTCTACCACATCCCTGGGGAGGTTACTTCAGTGAATGATTGCTCTCACAGCAAAAAAAATTCTTTCTCAGATCGAGATGAAGTGTCTCCTGGTAACTCATGTTGAATTTTGTAGTGAGAATCTCAGCATTTGAGTTTATCTTGCTTGATCTTTCCCATCAATACCTACATTGACTTAAAAATAACAGGAAGGCCACACAGTTAGAGTACCAACTGTAAGACTGCAATACTCAGATTCAAGAGTAACACAAAGTAAAAAGGATTTGAAGAATATTTATTCTGAATTTATGCTGCTGTCAGACCAGCATGGCAGTAAAGATATACCTAGGCACTTTACTTCAACAGCTGGGGCTTAAAGAGCAATATTAAGTCTTATGAAACTTATCGCAAACTTCCAATAGGTGACAGTATTGGGTTTTAGTTTCTTTTGAAAGAAGTTCTTCCTCCCATAATTCTTCAATGGCTTTTAAAGAGATCTCCAGTAGCCTCTCACTGTGGCATTGTCATTACTGAGCTAACTGTCGGTTCCTCCATTCATCTTACTACTGTTCATACCATAAGACACCTAAGTAAAATAGATCCAATTTGCTACATGGTTCACAATCATGATGGACACACTGCATTAACTGACTTGGTGAACCCACCTGTGCTATCCTTAGCCTGTATTATGATTCTGTTCACCAATTCCTACACCACTAATTGAAAACAACTCATCTTTACCTCACCTTTAAAATTGATGAGTTTTCAGCAACATGGAATCTGTTGCAGTGATTTAAGTGTCTTATCCACCGTCACCACAGACAAGATCTACAATGAGTTTGAACACAAATTTGGGGAAAGACTTTTCCTTCATAATGAACTAAAAATACAAAATAATAAGAAAGTAAAACACTCAAGCTTTCAGAAGTTTTTTTAAGTATGTACGTATGCTGCAATTGCAAATAGTTAATTGTGGACATGTACCATGCAACTACCCATATAGCAGAGATCTGCATACAGTCATACATACATCATCAGCATTTATGATTTAAACACCTTTGACTTCTAAAGTATACCTTAAATGTTGTAAATTTGCAGTAATTAACTTCTGTGAAAACATTCTAGCAACCTTACAGAATGAAGTAAAAACAAAAACTGATTCCTCTCCACATTATTCCCTATCTTACAGAGATTCTACTCAAAATAAAAACAAAACTGTACAGACGACTCTGAGAAATTTTAACTGCCTCACATAGTTCTTGGGCTTCTATATGAATTTGACTCTGATTCAATATATCTGTGTCTGATTTGGAAAAAAAAAAAGTATGCCAAGAAGGACAAATCAGAATTGTCACAGCCATTGCTAGTTAAAACATATACTAAAAAACCCCCAAGAGTGCAGCAATGCTATTTTCACAAAAAAGTACAACTAGAAAAGGCCACGATACATCAAAACTTCCCTGTGATGTCGTAGCATAGAATTTAGGTTCTCGTCTTTCAAACACCCTGTTAATATGAGGAATTTCTTATAAACAGATGGCCTCTAAAAATGACAGTGCCAATTAAACCTCAGAATTAAGAAAAATAGACCCACTTACCAAAACATCTTACTGCGAATTAGTTCAATTAAAACCATTTCCTTGAGGTAGCTGAAACCTGAAAATTCTGTATTGCTGCTGCTACGCTAACCCCACGCCACCCAAATGGTTTATATATTCACCATTAACAGAAAACATGTAAAGAATACTCTCTTGTTCCACCAGAAAAACCACATCATCAGTTTGCAGCTGTACCAGGAAAAGAAAGTTTAACAAGAACTAATTTCTTAATTGGTTGTCTAGCAGTACAAGCAACTATAACACAGCAGCAGGGAACTACAACAGCACATATACCCTCAGGACTAATAAACATCTGGACTACATTAGCAAAGCTGATCTTGCTTTCACCCTACCAGAAGATAGCGCTTGAAGACTGCACACCAATGTATAAATCTTGTAAAAAAGTGAGAGTGAACTTATAAACAATTTTCCTCCCATCCCAGCTCATTCCCTCTCTGGAGCCAGCAGCTTAAATTTAGCAGCATAATGTAATACAATGAATTAATATTAGTATGGACTGTAGACAATAATATTTATAAACCTAAATAAACTACTCAAATAATAATGTACTGCCTATTCATTATTTGATTTGTGTACTACTTCTACATTCCTAGATCCGGAATATAGGACAACAACAATCTAAAGTTTCAAGAAATTAAGTTTTTACTGTGCTAACAGGTTTTAAGATGTTGTATAAACAACACGAACAATACATTCCTGGCAGATCTTCATCTTTTAAAAATATACTGCATCTTTGAAGTTACAGAAGTTTTTCTTTTCCAAAATACAGCATCTACATGGAGCGTATCTGTCAATTACACCAGTGCCAAGTGTATATTCAACCAAGGAAACACAGGAAAAATAAATTCTCCTCTTCTACCAAACAGTCATGACAAACCAGAAGTATAATTAAAGCCTTATTACATTTGGAACTGTAAAATCATAAGAAGATCAAATAAGAAGTTTTAAGGATCTTAACATTGCTTTAAATTTATTTTTTTTAAGAAGGATTTTACCAGGTTTCAACTTCTTGTGCACAGATATTTCAAAGGTATGTAGAATGAAATAAAAACATTCAGATACTGTGTGAAATATAAATAGTTCAACGGTTTTGTTCAGACCTCTTCTGTTCTAGCGCTGTAAGATCTTACCAAAATAAGGGTCTAAAAAAAGCGCAATGCTTTTTGACGTCATTTATTTAATTTGTGCTTTCACTTTCTGTAAATCAAAAGTCACCTGTGCTGACCCCTAATTGCAGGTTTACTCTAAGTTTATCAGTACTGGAGTTGCTAGAGGGTACTTACGTGCCCACAGTACCTATGGCTCACGTACATATCTTGACCCCATTTTTTGGAATGTTAGCTGCATGCTCTTGGCACACAGCATGTTACAGCCTCCATTGAAAAGACAACTAACATGAAACTTTCCCAAAATAGATTTTTCCATGATCTGTAAACCAGTTAATGATTTAAATCTTTAAAAGCAACTTTACTTTCATATTTCAAAACTATTACCCAACTGAGTGTAAAAATTGTTCTGCAATATCCATTGCTCCACAGCTCAGCTTGTTTTTTTCCCCCCTCGCAATCTGACAGGCTTCTCGTAGCAGTCACGCATCTCTTGCCTTTCTTTTGTAACCCACACTCAGCCACTCTGCAATTCTGCCAGCCCAGTGCATCACTTTTGTGACCATTCTGCTAAAACTTTTTACAAAAGCTACTGGTTGATCAGGGGATAATATATTACCAGTATTTTTTGCAGTGACAAAGAAAATTGTTAACAAGTGACCAACCTCAGGCTGAGTAGTTTTTCAGTGTGATTTTCCATGGCAAGTCAAACATCAGTCATTACACAGACTTGCTCATATACAGCAAGCATATGAGCAAGACTAAATCAAAAAAGATTTGACAGATGTGCAACCAGGTGAATACAGTTATTGTATTCTTTCATCCATTATGTATCTTACAGTGAATTTTCTCACAGGCTACAATAGTGAGGGAAGGCTGATCTATAGCCTCTGGACTCTCTGAAGGGCGGCAGACTTCCTTACCACCCTTAAACACCTTTGAACATTTTTTCCTGTGCACAGCGGGCTCTTGTCCTGTGCTACAGCCTGACCACCCACTGTTGCTTGTTGACCAAACACACAGTGCCTGGAGCCCGCACCGACACAACCAGGATAAGATTCCTTTCAAGGACACCGCATTGAGAGTTTCAATTTGTCTAGGCAAGAAATTTGGTGAGCAGGAGAAATTACTGAAAAATGAACCTGCTCAACAGATGAATGACCGCATTTTATTCTTTTTCTTGAGTATTTTTTCTTTCTAATTTTACATTTATTAGGAATCTGACATTTTAAAGTGATCGAGAAGAAAATGGGTTGTATTTCTAGCAAAGAGATGAGTGCAGAAGATTACAACGCTGTATGTTATGGAAACAAATGTTCTATTTAATGTTAGTTATGTTTTATTTAAATGTTCTATATTTAAAAATGAATTCTTTTTTTAAATCTTAAGGCTAGTCTTCATTATACTAAATATATTTATAATGAAACTATTTTTCAGTTTACCACAAAAAGGGTAATTGGGCCTATTATTTCTAGCGGTGTTCTAAGTATTTCACACCCTAAGGGTAAGCGTTATTGTCAGTCCTGCAGGTCAAAAAATACTGAAGCAAGAGCCAAACACTTCAAGTTCAGCACATAAATAAAAATGATGTCATTTTACTAGCATTAGCTCCAGTGGAAATTAAGATCATCATCAGCTTTGAAGACAATCCGCTTTTACTTAATTGCCCAGACTTAAAAGACTAGAGTAGACACCAAAGTAAAATCTGGCCACAGAGGAGTTTTGCTTTCTATTCAGTAGTACTAATATTTCAGTTTTGATTTTAAACTACCTGTGCTGCTTTTTAATAACAATATTTACTATCTTTATAATACTTTAAATATTATTTAAAGTACTATATAAAATGAGAATGCCCTCTGCATTTCTGAACATGTCAGATTCTACCAAAAATTCTAAATAATAGCAAAGTTACAGATACAGGTGGTAAAAAAGGAAAACAAATCCAGTGTGAAATTTTGTACTGATTAATTTTTATTCTTTTCTTTTTAATTAATAACCCATTAAGAGTTTGCTTGACATCTGCTGTCAAAAGGGTATTTCTGCTATGGACAGGGGATGTGGTTTAGACATGAAATGGCTCCCAGCTGCAAGAAGTCTTCTTCCAGATGTACAGTAAGCAAAGGCAATGAAAGAGAACCAGCTGCTAGGATAACAAATTGAAAAGGCCCTTTTGACACAATCCTTGCCGGCCTGTCTGATCTAACAAAGATGGATCATTCATTGCAAGGTGAATAGAATCTCAGTGTGGCACAGAAGAAAGAGCAATGTGGTCTAAGCATCCATCTCTTGCCTTCACACTACGTACAGCTGCTGTTACTCTGGCACAGAAAAACCCTGCATAGTTCTTTACAATACCTGGAGAGCTGTGCATCATACTCTGAGTGCTGCAAAAATTGTATTTTTTTTCCAGCAATAAGAACTACAACAAAACTCACAATAACTGAACTAGTATACTCCCATTTCCAGAGTTGTCTCTATGTTAGGAACTTCAATAGGTTCCATATTACATCTTTTGCAACCCAAAGGGTAGCAGAAAGATCACAGTACAACTGTGTTAGTGTTTTCAGTCAGTTTTAGTTTCTAAAGGGTATTAGCAGATAGCTTATTTGCAGTAATGTTACATAATATCTCAGAAAGACCTGCTAAGAAATGAAGACTTTTTCAGTCAGTTTGACCGTAACTGGATTAGAATCCCTATCCATTTTAGCTCAAAGGATCATGAAACCTACTAAACTA
The DNA here is from genome assembly GCF_000690535.1 of Cariama cristata. Taxonomy (NCBI): domain Eukaryota; kingdom Metazoa; phylum Chordata; class Aves; order Cariamiformes; family Cariamidae; genus Cariama; species Cariama cristata. The sequence continues at coordinate 4,052 of NW_009601155.1, read as the reverse complement.
CGATTAAAGTCTAAGCAAATAACCACTGGCCATACAGAAAACAGTTTTAACCTCCATAGTTTTTTTCCCTGATACTTATGTTAAAACTCCCATCGCTTAACTCATTATGGCTATCTGTCCCGATGCCACAGGCAAATTTTAAACTAAACCTCATTTATTTACATTTATTTTCATGTCATTTTACGTCATTATATCCCCTATGTTTCCTGTACTCCAACAAGTCTGGGAAGCATAAACCATTGTGAAAAATTAAAACTATGCCCTAAAAATAGGGGAATTGCCAAGTAAAGTTGAAAATTACAAATACATAAAATCTTAATAGAAGGAAACCATTCACTATCCTGGTACCAGGTTTGAAAGTCCTTAGACTTCTACAAATTATAAGTTCAAAGTTCAGAAGCAGCAATTCAGACTTTAGCCCATACAAGGCATAAAATACCAGCACGATTCAGTTATCATTCAACTGTCTCTTGCTAAAGATCTGAAAAATACTGTTTTGAATGAGCATAGTGCTCTTCCATGTTAAGCTTTATATTCATAGCCTTCAAAAATGCTCTTTTTCCTGTCTATTCAGTCTCATGCATCTCCCTCTCTCTAATCTATCTACATACTAGGCAAGAGCAACAAACTGCCTTTACCTACTTCAGGTCCTTCCAATGGGCAGCAATAGTAGGATGTGATCAGATTTATAAAAGGAATCTATCAGGAAATAACTTCATAATCATAAAAAAAAAGTTTTGAAATCAATGAAAGAGCACAACTGCCTATTCCATTAGTAAGACAGATACATTAAATAGAAAACATAAAAAGTTAGTAAATCCATATATTTACAAGCATTACTATGTCTGCAGAGCTAGAGCTCCAGCCACTTGCACATGAACCCCCATATCAATGGCTGCACCTTTAATGGAAGAATCTGACCATGAGAGAAGCAGAATAATGGCTTAATGCAAGGACACGAGCACAGAAGCTTTACAATTTGGGCAACCTCTGTACTGTGTCATGCTTCCACTATGACTTTGGCTATGCTGTTTGGTCTCTTTGTCCTGGCTGCTCATACTCCAGAGCACTTCAGAGAAGGAGAAGTTTTGATCTGCTGTCATACATGCATATTCACTCACTCCTTAAAACATGTGAGTTTGGATTCCAACAGCTTCTCGTAATATGAGCATCATCTTTTTTTTTTTTACCTCACAAATGAGAAGGTTTGCTACAGCTATACAGAGCAAGAGATAGATAGGCTAAAGGCAATGATAGGTGAGGAACAAACAGCCGTATCCGAGCGTGTAATGAAACATTAATCTACATAATTCAAGACTAATCAGCAAACCAACAGGGTTGTTTAAACTGAGGGGGAATCAGTATGTTAATATACATACAAAGATATTCCTCAACGGAAATACACTCCAAAATGCTGTTGTAAAGTACTTCACACACAGGACTTGAGAAAATTCCCCATCCTACTTGTATCCATTGAAATAAATGCAACCAACTAATGATCAGATTACTGCATCTTTTATGATTAATAATTGTCTATTAAAATCAAAGGAAACATCTAACTGAGTAATTTGCTGTTTGTAGTTGTCAGCCTTTAAGTCACACTGCCAAATTATCTGACAAAGCTTAGCACATCTTGGTGTATCTTTCCAGTTTTAGATATTATATTAACACAAGTTGGATTAACTGAAAACAGACAGTATTTGAAACACACAGGACTTCTGCTAACCCCTGAGAAAAATTCCAGGAGAGAACTTCAAGAGCATTATAGCCCTGTAAACTTGCCACAGTTTCTTCTTCCAAGCTGCATGATTGTACTACGCTATGACCCTTGACAGTTCTAGGACATGCTTACAACTGCGGAGTATTTCTACAAAGTGGAGTTAATCTCTAACGATATCCAAGCACGGAGGGTTTGTTTGGTTGGTTTTTTAAAAACTTTTCATGTGATAGTACTACTGAGAGTGAAAGATTCACACTTAGATCAAAAATATATACCTAGATACAAAACCAAAACATACACGTATTTACATACATCTCACACACAATTTTCAGATAGCACCTTCAACTGCCTCAGCATGTATATTAGCTCACTCCACTCTTCAACTATGCTTAGGACAGCCTTGAAAGTACAGTTATTAACAACAGGGCAATCAGACAAAGATAAAGAACCTACAGAGGATGTAGAAAAGTAGATTTATTTCTTCTCAATATTGGGGATTTGTCCTGACTGACATTACTAGTGGCCTGGATAAAATGACATGTCACTAAAACCCTTAAAGAAGATGGCAGAAAATGCTATTTCCATATAAGAAAATAAAATTATTTAAGTTGTAATGACTAAAGGGTCAGCCTCCTAGTAGTGTGGAGACAACTGGAACAATTTTGTCCCATAGAGTACACTGTTGGCTTGTCATATCAGTGACTGAATCTGGAGTGAGTTCTCTTTAGAATTCACTTCGGTTTGGTTTTTAGCTTGTTTATCAAATAATTGCAATGTTAACCTTCCCTTCCCGAACACATCATGGCCAGTAAATAAATTCTTTGAGAATACCTACTGTTTGACAATCAGATACAAAAATCCTGTCCAGAATGTTTAACAGTTTTCAAAGATGACTTTTCCAGGTAAGAAAAGCAAAGGCCTTCATCTCATTCCAAATCTATTTCAGGCAGTAAAATTCTTGTGTAACAACTCAGAGCACAGCTCTGCTTTGAAAATTAATAAAACAGCAGCAAAATGCTTTGGCACAAACTCAGCTGAAAAATTGTGCACAAATGCAAAAATAGATACAATCTGCTACTGAGGTTTAAGTTTACTATGCTGAAAGGCTTTGACTCAGTCAGTTTGAACCCACAGACTCAGTCAGCAGCAGAACTAAGCTAAAAATAGCAAGAAATTGTTGGTACCTTCAAGGTGGAACTGTAATTGCTGCCTGTTTATTCCAGCATATGCAATATGAAGACTACCATCTGCTAGAAACAGTATCTATTATCCCTGTTGAAAAGGGAAACCTAGAAAAAGTTTGAGTGCCCTTTTCATTACATTATCAGTCTTATGACCCACCTCTTCGTCCAAATGCTTGATATACAAAGAATCTTTTTTGGAAGCATGTTTCAAGTGGAAGACTTTAATGTTTCAAAATTTATTACTATCTTCTCTTAAAAATAGCCTGTGAATTTACGAACATATAACCCACACTTCTAACTTGTTTAAGTTGATTAGATTCCTCAAAGTCTTGCATAACCAATTTGATATATATGAGTAAAAACCTACACTTTTCCTGCTTGAAAAGTATACATCTATTAAAGTAGATTAAAATACATTCCGTGTCTCTGATCACAATCAGCAGTGTTCTACTTGGCAGTTAAAACCAATTCTTCGAAGTTTTCTTTTTTCCTTCTCCCATCTGTTGTATGCCAAAATTAAAGATCTATGGAGAGGAAAAATCATGTTTAGCAACCTTCCTTTGCCCTACTAGATACTAAGAAATTCCATCAACTAGGATCAATTCTTAAGTATTTTACAATCTGTACAAAAAACTACATCAGTAAGGACCTTATAAAATGCTGGAAGAAAACTATTAAAATTTGATGAACACTTTAATAAGACTGATAATATATTAGCATTTGTTTCATACGTGCCCTAAATACTAACTATTCATACATACATTTACTGGGCATTCAAGTTATTTAAATTCCCTCTTCTGTTGAGCCAAACAAAGCTGCTAACATAATAGCCTCTTTGATACTAAGGCTGATGTAAGCAGATTTGTTGCAAGAAAAACACCAAACAGTTTGAGGTTTTCAAGATAAGCCTAGGAATTTAGACACATTTTCCATTCATTTACTGGAGCCTGCATATCAAAATTATATAGACTACTATAACAAAAAGTCTCGAGCACGTAATACCTTCTTGCTTCTACTTTTCTTACTAAGAAGCTGAGAGATGGCTATATAACTTTTCACAAGTCAGAAGAGAAAAAAAAAGCTTAGAATTGTTAACCATGGCCATTTTTACAAGTGAGTTTTGTTCCTGAGAGCGGTATATTGCCGGG
>NW_009601154.1:25020-28832 GCF_000690535.1 Cariama cristata | reverse complement strand
AAATATATATATGTATATATAAATAAAAATAAAAATGTCACATTCCCAACACCAAGTCAGTTTCTTGTTTTTGGAAAGTGGTTAATGTGGGAGCAAAAGATGCAGTGGTTAAAATGACCCAACATCCCCAGAAGAAATGATATGAAGAACAAGGACATTTTGGTATAAAGTTAGTAGTCAAATTCTCCAAGGACGTCTTTTGAGTTTGCTTTTTAAATTAACAGCCAAATATATTTTTTAAACCACCTCCTTGATCTAACACTTAAATTGCTGACATTGTCCAAATTAGTGTAATTTTTTTTCCTGTAACGTCACTTGGTTCTTGGCTACTAACCTTTCATGTTACTCTTGGATTTGTCAGTTTGCTTGCCTGTGGGGGTTTGGGCCTGCTGCCCCTGCCCACTGGAAGAGGCTGCCTGCTGTGCTGCTTTCTGCTTTAACATTGTCCAGTCGAATGTGTAGTCATATTGGTGGTTCAAGGTCCTGGAAAAGAGTGAAGTACTTTACTGTAACACATCATAACTTCCTTACTGCTAATACCAAGCCTTTGCTGAAAGTCCAGAACTAGAGGTTAACTCTTTTGTGAGCTGCTTTGGAGACTGTAAATGGTATATAAACATTAAGTATTACTAACTTATAGGGATTCTTGAATTCAAAGTTCTTGAAGCAAGCCCAAATACCATCAAGCAGCATTTTCTTCACTGTTTACACAAAAGTCTGCATTTGTAGAAGCAGCACTTCCTCACAACTCAGCATACCCATTTGTCTGCACTGAGGTTCTCAGCTTTTTTTTTTATTAAATGTATATAGTTTAAGGAGAGACCGCAGTATTGTACATCATGAAATAAAAATTGCTTTGGATTCCAGAAACATGGAGGCAGACTCCCGAGAGATCCGTACCAGCTCTTTTGACAGACGCTGTTCAGTCCACAAGGTTGAGTTTATGCTCTGGCTTCTCTAAAAAGCTCAATGAAACAAGCACTATTCCCCTTCATTGAAATCCATCTCCTGGGCACCACTGCTAGTCCCATCACCAATCTTCAAACATAAAAAGCTTCAAACACTTTTACCAAGGGGTCAATTTCTTAAGCTACTCGCAACAGAACTTGAAGCATGGGTTTAACCCTCTAGCAGTAGCAGCCAGATCATGCAACACAAAACCCAAGAGAATATTTTCCTTCATGTTTAACACTGAACAATATTTTTCAGGTCCTTTAAACAGCTTTCCAAACTCTGAAATGAAAGAAAGCCCCAGAAAAACTCCCTACACCACACACATGTGGAGTAGCTTTCTGCATTGTAAGTCCCACAGAGCAGTTACCAACTGGTAAAGCACTACCAAATTTCTGTACTTTTCCCACTTTGAGACTGACCTGAAAAGAATACGGAATAATTGCCTCAGATACATGTAATCTGGTGCCTCTTCAAAGCGCAGGCCACGACAGTAGTTCAGATACATGGCAAATTCTGCAGGGAATCCCTGTAAATCAACAGTGTTAATCAAGCCATGGCTTGCAGCAAAAAGCTTCGAACAACCCTATAAAGCGGGAGACAGCTGTATTTCTGTCTATAATGGCAGAGAAAAACTGGCTGAAGATTCATAAGTGTGAATTCCACTTTGCCTCTAGTTATTATTTTATTCTCTATTTCACAAAGTGGATTTGATCAGCAGGTTACCAGGCACACATTCCTACCTCAGAATTATTACCTGATGCATGTTTTGCAATCACAAGTCCTCTGCTACCAAAACCTTCAGCATACAACATATTTAAGGCACTTCATTCATCCTAATTAAGCCTAGTTCTTATTCACTTGATCTCTGAAATAAGTAGTAATTGTCTCAACAGATTCCACTCATGTTTCCTTGATAATCTACTTGAGCATACTACAGGCAAGGTCAGTTACCACTATTAAGTGTGAAGACCTAAACCATGAAAACCTCTTTCAATGATTCCCTGCTTTACATAATATAGCATTAAATGTATAAATAAAGCCTACATGTAAATAGGTAATAGCATACAGCATAGTGCTGCACTACAAGAAAGAAAACACAGGGTATAACAGTTCAGCAGTTCGGAAGATGCTGTCAGGTTGTAAGGGTACATAAACGTGCATGACTAGAAAGCACAATCCTTCGTGCTGCTGTTTGATGTACAAAAACTACCACGTGTTCTCAAGGACCTTCCTTAACAATCATGCGGCTGTCACAGTTCAAGAGAAATCTTAAGACCCAAAGAATAGCATTGGAAAAACATCATTCTGTGACACGGCTTAAAGATCACTTGACTTCCAATTCCACTACAGCCTCTATTTGAGATAAACAATCTTGAAGAGGCAGAAACAAGTATATACGGGCAAGCTATACAGCTCTACCTTGGTTTTATTTATCCAAGAGGGCACATGTAGAACTTTCACTGTAGAAGTTGAAGAAATGAACCAGCCTCACCTAAGAGAGCTGGAGAGCTTGCAAAGCCAACAGTCACCAAGAACTGGAATGATGGTGGCATGAACAATGCCAAGAAACAGTAGTGAATGCCTGCCCTGTTACAGACATTCATAGTCTTGCTGGGTGGCCAAACACAAGGCACCCACGACTGCCAGAGAAGTATTATCCAGTAACAAATGCCATGTAAGACTATCACATTTATTGGCTCTAGTTTTAAAAAAACAAGAAAAGAACTTCCATTTCACAGTATGACATCATTTGGAAACTCTTACCTTACACAAAACCTCAACAGGAGTGGACATTTTCTTTTCACTAATCTTTTCATACTTCTGCTTCTTTGTTGCAGCCTGTGGAACATGTAGGTCACAATATAAGAGATATTGTGCAACACTGGATTAACAAGGACAGTAGCCAAAAAAAAAAAAAGACAGAAATCCTTTGGTCAACCGTAAGTATTTTATGTGAAATCTCCCAAGTCTCACACACTTACTGCAAAGAGAATGAAGGTCAATCTGGTATTAAGATTTGGACACAGTTTAATACCATTTGTCGCAGTCTAATGCTTCCATCACGTGGCACAGCTCGTGTAGTTCTAGCTGCTGCTTTTGTCCATTAAACAGACCAGACTTGCATTTACATTTGCCAAAGTTCTATTAATTCCCACTCAGTCCCCCATTCAAGGGCTGCCTGCGTGTTTCAGTAAGCAGCCATTACATTCATTTGCAGCTGAAGAGTTGTAGTGTTTCACAATCTGCTTGCCTTTTTGGAAAACTTGCAGCTGCAACACCATTTAAGTTACAAAACTCTCACACGGAAGAAGAAAAACAATTAAAACATGAAAACAAATCACTGAAGTCTATATAACAGAAGTAAGAAATATTTGCCATCCCTGTACTTGGCCACCATACAGGAAATTACTTAAAACGAGTCTGTTGCAGTTAATAATTACTCAGTCATGCCATAAACTGAACTGAAGATATCACTAAAGCTGAACTTGCTAGGCGAGAGGTTATTTCCATGCTCTCTACAGCAATTCAAAAAGCCACCAACAATGTTATTTTCTACTTCCCAAAAATGGCCTCAGCCTAGAACAGGACAATAATAATTTGCAAAGATGACATAAGCTATTGTTTAGCATAAATTTTAAGACAGTCAAACAATACACATTTTGCCTGCCGCACAAGAAGCAGAGAGAACCTTTCTTCTACATTCTATAAATATCACGCCTTAGGAAAGGCCTCTTTGTACTAACTGAAGTTAAACATTATATACAACCACCTATCCAGACCAGTAGGCAGAAGCACGATACCCAAACATGAAAAAAAAAGGCGGGGGGGGGGGGAGGGACCACACTTTGGGACCTTTT
>NW_009601154.1:0-24601 GCF_000690535.1 Cariama cristata | reverse complement strand
GGGGGGGGGGAAGCAACACCATTTGGGACTTTTTACAAGGAAAAATTGGGACTTTTCACAAGGGCATGGAGTGACAGGACAAGGGGCAATGGCTTTAAACTGGAAGAGGGAAGATTTAGACTAGGTGTTGGGAAGAAATTCTTCGCCATGAGGGTGGTGAGGCAGTGGCACAGGTTGCCCAGAGCAGCTGTGGATGCCCCATCCCTGGAAGTGTTCAAGGCCAAGTTGGATGGGGCTTTGAGCAACCTGGTCTGGTGGAAGGTGTCCTGGTCCATAGCAGGGTGGATGATCTTTAAGGTCCCTTCCAACCAAACCATTCTATGATTCTATGATAACCTACCTTTAATCCTTGCCAAGGCAGACTGGTTCTGTTAAAGTACATCAATACATAGCCTAGAGACTCCATGTCATCGCGACGACTGGAGAAAGAGGAAGAACACAATGAATTACAAATTTTGGCATTTCATACTTTATTCCAAATAGTGCAAGCATTCCCAAATTTAAAAAACAAAACAATTAAGGAATAAAACCTAAGCTTTGGTGCAAAGGAAGGTCTCTTTCTAATACAGATAAGACATCTAGGTGTTCAGGATTCCACTGGCAGGCATATAACAAGTCTTCACAAGCAGGAAGGAGATTCTACTCATTTTTCAAGCAAGGAATAGTCAATAGGTATCGTGTGGTAAGCTTCCATCTGCAGTTGCATTAGAATAATTTGGGAAACAAAAAAATGAAACATTACACATCTTTCCCATTTAATTAAGTAGCTTGTATAGAAACTAAAGTTTTACCTATAGGAACCACAGAATACATTATAAGAGATACATGATGTTAGCCTTAACATCATTAAGGAAGATTTTTCCCTGAACCTTGCTCCAGTCTGGGACTAACACTGAACATCTAGCCCCAAAAGGGCATAACTCCTGTCTGTCTTCATGTCTGTTAAAAAACTCTGACTTGTCTCCATGATTTTTAAAAGACAAGCAATATTTAGAAAGGTGCATGCATCAATCTGAGAGATGCCTCTGCTTTCTTCCCACAAGACGACTGTTTCAAGGCAGCTGGAGAACTCCAAAGTTATGCATCCATAGACTTCACTGAGAATTTACGTGCAAACTCTCATCTAGAAGTCTTCAAATGTTTTCTGTAGTGCATATGCTCCAGATCCGCACTTCAGCCACATGAACACCATCATACTTTGCTACACAGCTTTCATGATTACTAAGGCTAGTACAGTTCACTGAAGTGGAAAAAACACTCCATGATTTTTTTTCCTCTTGGCAAACTTGCCTCTTCCCAGCTGTGATAGAATCAGATTTTTCCTCTGACTGCCCCTCTGCAGCTGACATCTATTTAACATGAGACAGAAAAACAACTTTTTTCCCTCCCAGCTTCCTTATCAAGAGAACCTGACAAGTATTGCTTCTGCTTTGCCACCCAAGCAGATCTGCAAGAAAAAAAAAATTTAAACAGTGGCAAGAAAGACTATGCACCTCCTACGCCCACAAGGGAGCAAAAGGCTGAGAGTCATATTGCAAACAGGATTATACATATGGGTGAGGGTAAAACAGCTCCCTTTAAGTGAGAACAATCTGTAAGAACCTGGACAGATCTATCTCCAGATCTTGGTATGAGAGGAAAGAAATTGTAGGTGATGCTTTATGTTATAGCCAACCCAATATAACCACAAATAATCACCAGAATGGCCTGGCTGTCACCCCCTCAACTCACATTCAACCTCCCAGACCCTTCGGGGAACAAGTTCAGGGAGCTATCCCAGAAGAAAATCAGCTTGGCTCCCCAAACCATTTCACCACAAGGCCAAAAAAGCACTAGCTGTGCACAGGGGTCAGGGAAGAAAAGATTGGTTCTCTCCTCTTGACAGAAGCTAGCTCTAAGGTCACCTCAGCTGTAATATTAAATGACAGCCAAAGACAGGGGGATGAAAAATGATACCAAGACCACAAACTCCAGCCTGCAAAACTTGCTAATTCTATTAGAATTGCAGATTTTAATCATCAACAGGATTCAGTGAACCGGTATGGGGCCATGACATAAAATTACATTTTCTCAGATGGCAGTGGTAAATTCAGAAGCAATAAAGGGATTAATAGTTTCCACCACCTCCCCCCCCCAGCTCATTGTTTTAATGTTTAATTTCATGATTTTCTAGCAGGAAACATTTAGTTCTGTAAATCTGCAATGGACATTATTACATTTGAGCATATACTGATAAAAGTGATTCTCACAATTTGGAAAACAGGACAATACTCTCCATTACTAAAATAAGAAATGGGTAACATTGCAAACAGCTCCTTGAGAACAGCTGTCATTACATACAGAAAAACATGTTCTGTAACAGTTAAAGTACAGCACCAACAGCTGAAATATTCTGCCATAAGCTTCAGAACTGGTTTCTCTTGATTACAGGACTATATTTTTTGTTTGTCTCACTTATGGCTTGATTGAGACAGTTTAATAGTTTTTAGCATGCTCTAAGCTACATTTCTAAATATATTAGAATTTCAAGTACCAGCAGAGACAGTACAAGACCTCCAATTAAATTCAAAAGCAATAGTCCTTTGCAGTTCCCTCCCTTCACTGTTAAGGTGCTAGCACAGCTATTCCCTTACAAGAATGGCTTGGGTTCTATGAAGTGTACTTCAGAAATGACACCTGTCATTTACCCACATGTCAATTAGGCTTAAATAATGATACTGACAGACAGTAAAATACACTTAAGGAACCTTAGGGAAATTAAAGCAAAGAGGAAACATGGAGCATTTGAAAGCACCAAAGATTTGTTGAGTTACATGTTCTGTTGAAGTTGACCACTAGAACTTCGGTCATTCCCATCTTGATTAAACTGAACATCAGAGGCACAGATCGTAATGGAAATTTTAACTATGTCCAATTAAACTCAGCATCATGTGGTAAAGCCACACTATTAAACTTATACAGTACAATATCTAGGCACAAAGGTAAGGAAGAGAAGAGAGGCATCACGTCATATCTCATGAGTACCTAACACACACTTCCAAACAACCTGAAGTGCCACCTCCACTGGACCACTCCTAGGATATTGTAGTAGCAATATGCTTTTGATCCAGATGATAAAATGTGTTTGTTGATTAAGCAAAGCTCAAACATATAAAAACACAACACACGTGTACATATGTATATACAGAGCCACAACTATGGCTGTGTATATCAGAGCAAAATACAGTGTGACTGAAGTAGAAGATCTTTTAAGTCTTGCTTGCAGGCAAAAGGATAGTTTACTAACTTGAAGGGAGAGTGAGAAAGCAGAACACAGACACCAGCTTTAGAATACCCTTTCTGGCTACAGAACTGCATCTCAAGCCAGTCAGCAGTGGCATCAACAGGCACCAACACAATCAAGAAAGTGCACCATTTTATCTGTGAAGGTCCTCTGACAAATCCTCATGAAAGTACAGTTTAGCCTTTAAAAAAAATAAAACATCCACCTCATGCCTGCAAGACTTAAGACTCTCTTCAAGAAGCAAATTAGGTGTTTGGATTTTTCCCCCTACCCTTACATAGGCAGCCAAAAAGCACTTGTAAAGGGATATATACACTTATTCATATAAAATTAGTTCAGACACTTCAGAAGCTTACAAATAAGATTGTCTCGCAGCCTCCAAAAGCACAGCAGTAATCTCCTTGAACTCACCTCTGCTCAATGCCAAGATGTGCATTGATACTGGCATATCGAGCTGTGCCAGTGAGATTTTTGTCTTCTCTGTACGGTATGTGTTGCCTTGTCCTGTTGTCCCGGTACTTTTTGGCCAAACCAAAGTCAATAAGGAATAACTTAAAGAAAAATGAAAATAGATTATATTCCTATACAATGCAAGGAATCCCCAACCTCTTTCTCTAGGCATTAGCTACTTTTTAAGACATTCACACAACGTAACAGCCTACAGTTAAGAGGAAGCAAAGTAACAGTGCAGAGTCGCAACTAGCTTTAACTAGCTAGTTCAAAAACTTAATAGTGAATTAGTTCAAGCTTTTTCTCAATCCAGTAGAATAGATTAGATTGTGCTACTCAGCATCTGTAGCTTAGTTCTACAACTATTTTATGTTACTATCGTATTTTGTATCACATTAGCTCGATAACTACAGTGCACAATTTAGGAAGGAAACTATTATGTGTGAAAGCACGCTTCACAGAAACCCACTCACACTAGAGCAGTTTACACATACGGACAGTTAATGGCAGCTCAGCAGCCTAATGCAAGTTATGCACATCCTGTATTATTCTGTCTTAAAAAACACTGGCCATTTTGCAGAGCATAAGGCCAAAATGTTCAATAGCAAACAAGACATCTTCCTTTCAATCATATGCTCGTTTTAAGACTCCCAGAACACTATCACAGCAGTGTGACACACTTGATGATGATATTAATACAGCCAGTAAGCTAGAGCCTAGTACATAGAATCCAACTTAGGTTTCCAATAACCAAACTTGCCCAATGATTTCGTATTTAGCAACAACTGTGTGCTAATTAGTGTGCTAACAGCCAGCCTATCTACAAAGGTTAATACAGACTGTACCTTCTTGCGACAAGATTTCACGACTAGGCAAAAAAGGCTGAGGCAGAGGTATGTAAAGAACAGTTCAAATTCTAGCAGTCTTCAAGCTACAAATCATCGGGCTGAGCTCTGGATTCCAACGCTGGATTAATGCTGCAGGATCAGGGACTACAACCCCTACAGATTAATGAATACTGCAAAAGCAACTTGGGGGCAGGAAGGATATGATGGGAAGAGGACATAAGGTCTCAATAAAAATGTATTCAGTATCACCTTTAAGTTGATTCCAGAACAGAAGATACAGCTTTAAATGCAAACAAGTACTAGAGATTGATATGCAGGTATACCTGCATCCAAGACTGAAACAAAGGGTCACCCTGGCACACTGGAAGCACTGTGAATTATAAAGTGACACTCGACATGGAAATATCAGAGACACTGAAAGACTGAAAGTTTCTGAATGTACGGTAGGTAGGTTTTAGAATTCTTGTTGAAGAAGATTTTCTAATTAGGTAGTCTGGACAGAAAAAAACAAAGCTAAAAACCTCTTAAACTACTGATGCTGGTGCAGAAAACCTTGAGTTGTAATCTTACCATGATTTACATGCAACCACAAAGCACAGCAGTTCTACATTTGCTATTCTAGTGAAAGTCACCCTGAAAGCCCAGAATGCTTTGATCAAGAGGAAGTAAAATCAAGTTTTTAAAACAACTACTCTGATCAGACAGTTCAGGAAAGCGGGGGTCTTGTCTTTGTTGCACCCGCCACAGCTACCACTAGAGGTAGTTATTCACTTAGTGAGCATGGACATGTTCTCCAGCAACCAGGTTAGCAATTTTGATACTAAGCTCCTCAAGCAGAGAGTATAAAGCTTCTATGTCATTACTATACTGCAAATGCAACTTTCCTAGAAGCAAAGCCTGAGCTCAAATGGAATCCCTCATTTTCCGATTAAAGCCTTCTGATCTGACGACAGCCTCTGATGTATAGTTTGCAATAGCTCTTAAGCAAAATACTATGCATTGAGAAAGAGGGAAAACCAAACACTATACACATCAGTCAGAACATTTTCACTGCATATTTAGTTACAAACACTTCAAACAATTCAAAGTCTTCATGTGCTTTCTGTAATCCTGAGGATTCTGCCATTAATTAATGGTATGAAGGGACAAAGTCACAGTTCATGAAACAAAACAGTCAACACTGGAAGCATGCCTCTAATATATAAAGAGCTGGTGTCTAGCCCTGTTTAGCACAGACATGGTAAGACTACTTTCTTCAAGAGCATTATAATAGTAAATGATGCTCTGCCTCTTCCACAGCTGCTACAAGCTCTTGATACTAGACCTGAACAAGGTAATTCTGCATTCCCTCAAGATGTATGGGTAGAACCCCTTAAAAAGAAAATAATTTTAAAAAGCATCAATTCAGCAACACAGACCTGTTTTATGCTAGTCAAGTAACTGGATATTGTTTTACAGCACTGATTTCTCTGGGGAAGTTTACTCTGTTCCCTAGCTTAGGCTCATTCTTTATTTCCCATTCCAGATGGGTGAAAGGCAAAGGAGTAAATCCACCTTGCAAAGAGTTAAGTTGGAAGACTCAGCCCGATTTGGATGAGCACAGAATGTACCGATGCCAACCAGCAGGAACACAGACGTATTCCCACAGATAACCTCATATCACCTTAATTCTGTTTGTTGCATTTCAGGAAACTTGAGAACTAGGGCAAGATTTTTGCCAAGAGCAACTAGAGAAGTAGATCAAAGTCCCTGCCTCAACTGATAAGAAAGTTTTAGAAGCAGATAACAAAAGCCTGTCAGCTTGCGTACAGCAGCTAGCTGCCTAGGATTTAATACACGAAGACTATTATTGTAGAAAGCTACAGACTGATTCTATGGCCAAACTCCTGAGCTATAATTCATATTCCACGATTTCCAGCTGTCCTGCTATGAACTGGCATGTGTCTTCATTTCTCTCCAATTCATCTTCTCTTAAAGAGTCAGAAGTACTACATTTAACCCTACAAGATAAGCTCATGCTTCTTCAAGACACAGCTTGTTGGAGTAATTTCATTTTATAAGCACAATGGATGAAAATATAAGAGTCCTCATTACACGTTTGGAAAGATTTTGAACAAACCGCATGGGAAGGAGTCTGGCTGAAGCCGTAACAGAACTTCTCCACGTGTGATCAAAAACACTGCAGGAACCCTACAGGAAGGCAAGCAGACAGTCCTACACTACCACTAGGGTGGCACGTCTATCCTTAAACACATTCAATAGATCACCATTGAGTTTTAAAGGACAAAAATAAAACCTGCTTCTGTATCTGAAATCAAGCACGTACATTTAGCCCTTTTTAATATCAAGTTTAGAAATAATTCCACAATTTAAACAAGCGCCACAGGGAAACATCTTAGTAATGTTACATGTTTGCCAAGTATGTCTGAATAATGCCAACATAAGAGGTGCTTTCGCAAGGTCTACATTCTCCAGAAAAAAAAAAAACAAAAACAAAACCAAAACCAAACCAAAAACAAAACAAAAATAAAGCACATGAATTTGGGGTTGAGGTTGGAATAGGAGACAGTTCAGACCTGGTTTAATCCTGAGAAAGATGGGTCCTGAGAAGTACTAACAGTCATGCTTCTTTTCCTCTTCCCCACTGGAGATTCTAAACACTGAACAAACAATAGAGGGTGGCAGTGCATCAAACAGTATTGCTTACATTGCAACAATGGCCGGCGCAGACAGGCAACACCGAGGCGTTCGAGAAAGAACAGGGTAGCCAAATGCCATCCTTCTTCCACTAAGCACTGTAGTTTTTTAAAAACTATGTATATTTGTTTTGGGTTTTGTTGTTTTGTTTGGTTTTTTTTTTTTCCCCCCAAGGAGAAAATTTGAAAGATGTGACAAAGTAAATTATTTCAACTGTGAGCCACTCCAAAATGGCACTGCCTTGACCAGGGATAGCAATGGTGACATTTGGCTCTATTAAAAAAGGAAATTGAGGTTTTGCTTACAAAAGCATCATTTGGTTCCACAAACTGCCCTTCCCCCAAAAGACATTTAGAAAAAGTAAATCTTCAGTAAGGAAGAGGTAGAAGGCATTTAGTCACCTTAAAGTTTACTTTCATAAGCATGCAGGGCTTATTTCTAGCAGAGCTGAAAATTCATCTTTTAAGGTGGGATCAAAATTTCTCCCAATCACCAAATTAAAATTTGAAAAAAAATCAATTTAACTTTTTAAAAAATGTAACTGACAGGAAGCTACTGGAACAAGATTACCATGCTATTCTAGTCTTTGTGGCTGATTTTCTTTAGCTGTGTATAGTCATCTCTAAAAAACCCCAAACTACACTTAGTTACAAAAAGAAACAAAGTAAATACTGTATGGTGGCAAGCATTCCGTAGATAAAGCACTTGATTCCAAACTGAAGCAACCCATTCCTCATTTTGCTCATGTAAATCTATCCATTTGCACCTCCATCACGAACTACCTCCCTAATCTCTAAACCCCTGTAATAGTAATGAAGCCTGTGCCCCAGATAGTGTTTACCACCATATCATTGCATGGCTCCCTAGTCTACTAATGGGAAAAAATATAATGATTTACAGGCAATTTTGTTTTTCACTACAGCTGATGCAAATCTAATGTGTTCCTCCACTAAAGTAAGCACAGCAGCAATTTCTAGGCCATTAATCCACATCAAGATGAAACAGAGTGCCGCAATGCCCACCTAGCATGACTGTGCAAAAGTATAGAAAAATGGCCCAAAAAGAATGACTACAAGTCAGAAACTAAAACTTTTTTTCCCCCCCTAGTTTAAGTTATAGTCCAAGTCATGCCAGAAAATTAAGGAGCCTAACTGCTCGACACAGCAGAGAAAAATAGAGCTCTACAGAGTGAAAGTATGAAACTTGGGAACAAGTGAAGTTTAACAGCAACAGGATTACATAAAGACTGCCTTTCAGCTGGATTTACAAGTTTTTCCAACAATGGTTGTATCTAAACATTCAGTGCACTGCACCTCTTCAGACAAGAGCTGTTATCTCCTGTTAATCAAGCTTTCCCCTTCTAACATTCACAGCCCTGAAGTTGGCATTCATACAGGCAAACAAAGGTAAACATTTTAAATACTAGTAGTGCCTAAAGAGATGAGACATTCTCGGATGGCATATAGAGAAGATAAGTGGGAATCTTGCTTCCAATAAACAGCTTGATCACATACATTTGTCCTGAAGTTAATTTCTATTAAGTAGCATGCTTAATGCATTGCCAATGCTGCCTGTCTGCCCGAGCTCAACATACAAATTGCAGGATTAAGCATATTTCACTCAAGAGAACTAAAAATAAAATTAAAAAGTTTTCTTCTATACAAGGTTTTCAACAGGAAACATGCACTTCTGACTACATTTACCCATCCAACCAAATGTAACCACCTCAGCCCGCCCCCCCCACTTTGCTTTCTTTTTGTTCCGCAAAGTAAAATAACGGTTTTTTGTTGTACAACATATAATTCAGGTACTCTATAACTTAAGTCTTCTATCAACATATTTGCTTAATTTCATTTATTTATAAAGGCAATTGATCTACATGTTGGCTGTTAGTTATATCCACAATTCTGATGGCTGAATAGTTCTCTTCACCAGTCTGTCACTGCAAGATTTAACGCCCTGTTGACTGGTAAGTCAGGAGCTCCCACGTTGGTATGAATTCTTTTCATCCCAGGAAGTCAGCCCCAAAGCAAAAGATAACATTTGACTACCGTTGAGGAAAAAAATGGTATTACAATAGTCATCTTGATAATGAAATTCCATCACTGAGAAAAGTAGCTAATATTCTCTAGGGTTAGTTCACAATTTTGTTGCAAGTCTAGAAATCATCTTGCAATCAAGTGCATCTCACAGGGTGGGTCAGAGACCCACACGTGTATGCCACTGCATTTAGAAGGCGGCACTGAGAAATCCAAGTTCTCACATCAAAGAACCATGGTGCAACATCCAAAACATCAGTTTAAGCAATGAGTTTTAAAAAGGTGGTGCAGCTTGAATCAAGTAACATAACCATTTCCTCTGGATCTTTTAAACAAAGAGCATTAGACTAACCTTATTACAGTGACGCCCAATACCCATTAGGAAGTTATCTGGTTTAATGTCTCTGTGTATAAAATTCTTTGTGTGCACATATTCAATTCTACTGATCATCTGTAAAAAAAACAGCAACAACAAAACAGGTAAGATTTCAATTAGAACAATACAATTCACTTCAACTTCCAATGAAGGCATGAATTTTTAATGTTACCTTCCTCTACAACTTAAGTTTGTACATTTGATTAATGAAAACCAAGTCTTTTTTTAACACTGTTCAAATCAATTTATCTTTCTTATATGTTAAAAATCTATAATCTTGGTCAGAAAATGGCAGATTAAATACCTGAAACTATTTCCCAGACATTCACATTCATTTTAACTACAGTGTTCCATTAAAGAGTAATTTCTTTTCCTTACTTCAAACAAAGGTTTTCTACACCACAAAACAATTTTAAAGCTCATTCCCTCCCCCTGTCCCAGTTATTCATTCATCATCAAGAGTCACTTTTCCAGATAACAGTTTTCAAGGAGCAAGTAGCAACTTGATTGTGGTCCACACTGTCATATCTAGGCTACGGTGATCCAGGAATAACAGTCAGCAATGAAGATCCAGAGAAACTCTGGCACATCTGTGTCACCATATACGGTCACGCAATTTCCTGTGCATGAAATCACAGCACATGGGTTTATGTGGTACAGCGTTCCAGCTACTAAAACACTCTTCACGCAGTCTTTAGTGAGTTGAATTGCTACACCACCATACCCTTGCCAGCTGTTCTACTGGACTATGCCCTAAAAGCCAGTTCCTTGCACTGATATACATTCCATCTATGTTTCCCAGATGACAACTAATTAGTGTTTATCATCCAAAGGAATACTGCATGAAAACCATACAGATTCCCTGGAGACACAGCAACACCCAGACTCTACCTAACTGAGCAAGCAAATAGCTCTCTAAAGCAAGTGCTCCACTCACTGAAAGCAGCTGAGAATAGGGACAGCTGACCCTGTCTCCACACAAATGTGGTGAGCTTCCTTGGCCAAGAGCCTAGGATTCTATGAGCATCTGGCTAACTGACAACTTGGTACTAACATCAATTACATAATATCAGATGAAATTTAAACTACCATTGCAAATTCAACTGGAGAAATCCTTACTGCCTTTCAAGTAGCTGAAGACAGCACAATCAAGCTATTTATTAAACAGCAAGAAATAAATATGGCTGGCTATTTCAAATGCTGTACTCTCATGACCAAGTCGAAAAAATACCAATTGCTAGAAAAATACTTAACATACCTCAGTTTTAGAGGCCTCAACTTTAACTTTGAGGTAGAGTGGCATCTCCACTAACATATTAAAGAACTGTCCTTAAGCACCACGAACCACCAGAGCTCACGGTCTGGTACTAAAAGTTACAGGAGGTTGTGACTGCATAGTGGTATTCAATAAGAACAGACCCATATACTTGCGTGCTGCCCACCTGTCACTGCAGCTGGCCAACACGTAATGGGTTTCCACTGAATTGGATCAACCATAACTGGAGATTGCTTCAGGTCTTCTAACACCACCCCCATGGCTGATATTGGGAGTTAATCCACCCATATTAGTCTTGCTACTTTAATAAAGCTGCACTTGTTAGACTTGCAGCATCAAGGAGTTGGTATCTGCACTGCCCTCCCACTACAGGCCTACATTCATTTTGTAGGCCAGAACACACAAAAGCCACCATCACTTCATTCCTATATAGGTCAAGTGTTCACTTAGCTATATACAACACCGCATAACACATTATTTAATCCACTTAAAAAGAACCACATTGCACAAAATACTTTAGGGTTTTTAATTTCCTCACAGCAAGATTTGTACATACCTGGTCTGCTAACATAAGTACTGTTTTCATCGTAAACCTGCGAGAACAGAAGTTGAATAGGTCTTCGAGGCTGGGACCAAGAAGATCCATAACTAGAACATTGTAGTCCTTTTCTTGACCATACCACCTGCAACAAAGAGAAGTACTCAGTGTTAGCAGAAATCCTAATGCAGCCCAGAATACCATTAGCTCTCCTGGCTGCAAAGGCACATCACTGACCAATGTTCAATCTTGAAAGCTAACTAAAAACTAAAGCGAGTAGTGTCTTACTTTTCCTGGAAACAAAGTCTGACGACAAAACAAAAGACACAAATTGGCAAGTGTGTGTGCACATGTTTAATTTTCTCTTAAGAGGAAACACTCCTACACTTTAGCAGCAACTGAAATACCAAACATCAAAGTGAAAATGCAATCAAAGCAGAAGTCATTACATGCCAATATACTGAGGTGCGGGTATAAAGTCAATCAACTTCTGCTATCCCATTAAGGAGAAGATAAAGGCTCTTCACTAGGTTTTCAACATCACAAAGGGAAAAATACTTAAGTGTCATAAAAGCAAAAAGACAAATGTAGCAAAATATCAACTGCAGCCAAATAGACTGTGACATCCACCCTTAAGTGTCTGATATCAATTCAGGGCAAAAAATTAAATGTCACCAATGTTGTGAGGACAAGCAGAAGGCCTCCCATGCATATTTTTCCTTCCAATCCATGTCTAGCATTTCCATCATAGTACTGCTTTATGTTATTGTTTAGTGGTGCAGACAAGATACACCAAGAATATGTCCCATAAGAGCATGCAGATAAAAAAATTAAAAAAAGATTCAGCTCAAACATATTAGCAGCAGATGCTTAAAGACCTGTATAGACATTTTATTTCCACTTTAGGCAATGACTACAAGAGACTAACGCATAGTTGCCCAGAAGATAGTTAACACTGATAAAGTTGACAAATTCCTTCGTACCCACAGGATTCCAAGCTTAGCCAGGGTAGTAAAGTAAAATGTTTACAAAACTGCAGAGAAAAGATTCTATATTTGGATTTGTTTCAGGAACTACTGGCCTGTACCTTCCCACTGTCAGGATTCCAGTAGAACCATGCACTTTGTAATGCATTGTTATAAATTTGATTAAAGCTATATATGAGCTGTGGATCATACTCCTTGTTTTATAGGTCAGTCTAGGACCTTTATTCATTTCCTACATCAAGAGGGAATGCAGAAAATATGTATTTTGAAATCCATCATTCAAATGAAATGTCAACAAAACAGTTTTCCTCCAACATGGTAATGATCATACCAATACTGTGAGTATTATCAGTTTTTGTCTTCTAAAAATTCATTGAATGTACTATGATGTACAATCCCCCCCCTTACAAGTGACTCAACTAGGAAAGCATGCTGATGGTATTATTTGATAAAGTCTGTAATTTATGAAAAGGTTAATAGTCACACTGCAACCTGACACCAAGCCATGAAACATACGCATTTTGAAAAGACCTGCCTAGCTAGGCCCTTTTAAGGAGTGATCAGAAGCCAGTTTCAACTGCAAGCACAACCAAGAAGTAAATTTAAAAAATGCAACGCAGAGATGGAGAAAGAGTCAAAATGAGATGCTGTTGAGAAAAGTTCTTAATCAACTACAAACCAGCTTCAGTTCAAGAATTACTAACTATGCCTGTAAATCTAGTTCTTGGTTCCTATCAAAGCCGCCTATCCAAACAGCCGAGTAGTTTTGACAAGCCTCTATAAACAACTTCATAGGTCACAGTTGAAAATGAAACATTATTGTCATCTAGAGTAATGAAATAGCAAATGAGCCTAGTTATTCTGTTATATGAAATTTTCGTTTGTTGTGAAAAAGACTAAAGAATAATGAGCTGAATTGAAGCATTCTAAGGAGTAAATCCAGATGTAGAGAAAATATTATTTTCTTCAGAAATGGAAGTCCAAATCAGATGCTGAGTGTAATTGTTCAGTACAGAAATGGTTCAGTGCCCAAGAGACTGCAGTAGAAGGGAAAAGGATCAAAGATCAGTCTTCAGCTGAGCTAAGAAAATTTAGTTACAGTATCACAGAAGAAGTGAAGCTTACAAAAATGAAGCCTACCCTGGGAGCTACATGTTAAAAAGCATTTGGTTCCTCTATAGGGATCCATCCCTCTGCTTCGTAAGTGCAGTAATTCAGGTTGATTGCACAACCTCCATTTGGCCTACTTCTACATATACACAAGAAAATGTTAATCTCCTGACCATTTTGCACTGGTGGAAAAAAATCAACTCTGCAAGACAAAGAAATAAGATGGGACCTCTTAACATTTCATTTTCATGTTTACCTGCCTGTAATTCCTCACAGACAACTGCCACATCTATTCATTTCACTACTGGCAACTAAAACTTCTGCTAGGGTATTCGAGTAACCTGTATTTTGTTTACTTTGCTAACACTGCAAGTAAATTTTCATTTCCCTTGGAACACTTCCAGGGAAAGCGGGATTAAGAAGTAAGGCTACATCATGTCCATTCAAAGTCTAGTAGCTGCTGCTACTACTGGCAGCTCTGAGTAAAAATGTTAGAACTCTTGGCTCCTCTTAGGAAACCTTGGATATTATGATACACAGGGGCTTGGCAAGTACTCCTTACTCCCATATTTGCATAATCAATGTAAGATGGCACATAAGCACATACTTTGGATGAGCACAAATTCAGAGCACTTTGGCATGTAAGTTTTAACACTACTGGGCTAAAGTGCAAAACAATACAGCAACAAACTGAGCACAATTCTTAAAAAAAAGCTAGTGTCTTAAATAGAAATCTTCAGAAGTTCTAATATTGCATCAGCAACAAAACTTGGAATGAGCTACTAATACGAATCAATGATCCGTACAAAGGCCTGGAAAACTATTAGATGACACTAGCATCTCAGAACATGAGTGTCCCACATGTCTGTTAGAGCTCCGTGGACTTTTTTTTTTTTAAGGACACTTGGAAGTACTCTCTCTCTACTAGAGTTGAGGAAGCAACAGCAGCAATACATTTTAAGCAGGAATAGTTTTGGGAGGGACTGGAAAGTGGGAGCAAGAGATTTAACTACTGGATCATTCATTTTATGCAGAGTCATTACCCACCCATAGTTACATGCAATGTATTATTTCAAAAATAAAAGCTAAATTACTAGACTAAGAAAACTCATTATTTCTCTAATTCATTCCCACAGTGCTTTATGTCCCATGAGAACACATTTCCTAACTAGAGAATTTTGACTCTGTAGCACAGGTCCATTTATACCCACTTATGCCAAAAAACCACAAAGTATGGATTATTATCAGCTTTCCTGAGAAACAACAGTAGGTGATCTTATTGAAGACTACAAAACATTAACAGGAGGGTATTATTATGAAGAACCAGGATTTATCCTTGAACTGGCAGCATAACACTGTAACACCTCATACAGCTGCTAAGAACTCTAGTCCATATTCAAGCTGTAAG
The DNA here is from genome assembly GCF_000690535.1 of Cariama cristata. NCBI lineage: Eukaryota > Metazoa > Chordata > Aves > Cariamiformes > Cariamidae > Cariama > Cariama cristata. The sequence continues at coordinate 9,590 of NW_009601154.1, read as the reverse complement.
GTGTGCCCAAGCTCACACATGCATGAAAATGCTTCGTCACTCTCCCTTTCCTCATCTGTTTAAAGCTACAGATCAAATCACTACAGATCAGTTAGAATACAGTAAATAACCTTTATGAAGCTTTCCATCAAAGCATTTCCATCAAAGATTGAACAGTGACTTGTCTAAAGATTTCAGTGACTTGTCTAATTTGAAAGACCAAGACTCACCCCATCAACAAGTCTCCAAACCATGTTGGTTTAGCAGACTGATACATTGCCCAGTATACGGACACAGCTGAAATTTTGTAACATCTTGAATTTCAGTATTTGTAACGCTATGTTGAGCAACTAAGTCACATGACACAGTGGTTTGAAAGTATTCGATTTCCAAATGCCATACAGTAAAGCGGGTATGATGCCAGATCACATGACAATTGAAAGTTTACTTGAACTCATGTGGGGTGTTTTTTTTTTTAATTCCCTGGACTAACCTTGAGACAAGCAAATGAAGTACTGATGCACAACTAGCACTTAGTAGCAAATACTGCAGTCAGGTCTACCCAAACTTAAAATCCCTTTCTGTTTTCAGAGTTGTATTTTTCAAAAACTGTATGTCTGTTTCAGCAACTGCATAGTTCATAAATAATGTTAATGACAAAGGAAGTGTTTTAGAAAAATGTTTGTTAATAGCTTGTTTGGGTTTTTTTTTAACTGAGAAAATACTTCATTTGGCTATATATTATAATATTCTCTTCACGAAAGGGGCAAACTGAGATTAGATCAACTAGCAAAGAGAGATGGGCTAAGGGCTAACCAGAGTTCAGACACAGGTCATAAAATTACAGGCCCAGTTTCAAACTACTGTACCACTCACACAATTTTCATAGACAAACAGCAGTTCCATCCATTACATTGGCACTTGTAATTACAACAAGGTAACAAACCCAGTACAATTATCAAACCTGTGTGAGCTGGTCACGTGGTAAATAAAAGGATTCAGAAGATTGACATGAAAAAAATCTCAAATTCAGATCAAGATGAACTAAATTACTGAATAACTGTACAATAATCATTAGTAAAGAAATCCCAAATTCCATGCATTCTGAAACCATAAAGGCAGTAAAGGCATTGTCACCATTAACACGATGGCATATCATTTTGTCTACAGTTTACTATATACAAAACCAGAACATAAGTTCAGTGTCACAAGAAAGTCTTCCTAGTACCAGAGCAACTATAACAGGGGTGTTTTGTTCCAGCCTAATAAAACCTAATAAAACCAACTTTGCCAGGTAATCTATCCTCCACTAAAGGCCTCTGTCAATTTGATCACTGACTATTTCAGTGGAGGCTGTGGCAACCTGGAACTACAAACATTAACTGCAGAAGGTCATGCTTTTGTGAGACAAAAAACCTTCTCCTGGTGCCTCACTGCAAGGAAGTACAATGCTTCTGTGACAAGACTCGAACAGTTAAACTCAAACCTTTAAACTTCCAGAAATCTTTATAGTCACTTTAAAAAAAAAGGCCGATTTGGACTTCTTTGACATTACACAAACTTTTGCCACTTTCAGAATTCATAGCACATGACCCTATGAGTACTCTGTGTAGTCCTATGCAATTAGTTTCCCAGCACTTGGGCTTTCAAACACCAAGTAGAAGAGTTCACTAGACAAAAATGGAGACTGTCAGAAGAACTAAGGGAAATAAAAAAAAAGCTATTAAAACAAGTAGTGTACAGTCAAGAAGCAAGCTGTAAAGAACTTACCATTAGATTTACCTGAGATCATCTTATTACTAAGTTTGACAAGTTAGCAGACACATGAAGATGAACATACAAGTCTAGAAGGCCACATGAACATAAAGGATTCAGACATCCTACAGAAAACCAAATGACACTGAGCTGATGAACACTGTGGAACCATATTCCATTTCTGAAAGCACTCGGTTATAATACAAAAGTGTCTGAACTAGGCATTAGTCAGATGATGCAACTGAAGAGAAAACATAGACCTCCCTATAATCATAGAGCTCTAATATCAGGCATCCCTGAAAAATAGTAAGTAATCCTAACCAGTAAAAGTACAGGTGGTCTACACAGAAACTGTGAAGCAATTGCTATCAATGCTCAAGGCACTGATGCGCAAGCCCTGTCACCAACATTCAGGAAAGGAAATCCAAATCAGAACAGGGACAGCAAAGAGACTTCAAGAAAGATAGGAAGATGGTGACCTGTGTAATCATGTATTCAAACAGCTCCACAAGGCAGCTATGGAGTTACACAACTATTCTTTACAGATATGGGAGGGCTTTAATAGGGAGAAGGCTATTAAAAAATAAGGGGAAGAAATAAATAGGAGCAGACTGTCTACGGGCACAGGCATTTATCTTTAGACATAGCAGCTCGCTCACTCTGACAACAGAATCATGAGTGCTGTTGTGCTAGCCTAGAAAGTTTTAACATTGCACCTGACTGATTCATAGAAAAAACAGCATGTTGTCCAGAACAGGTGCTGGATTTGGACCAAAGTGGTCCCTTCCGGTCCCATGTTCTAGACTTCAAGACAGACATCTCCTGACAAATAATGATGTTTCAGACAAACTGGGAAGTATATTCTGCCTGTAAAAATATACTAATTTGAGTCTTAACAGATACTGAAGCAACATATGAGAAAGGTAATCTATCATCGCAAGATCCATGTCTAAATTGACACTTTTTAAAGTATTTCTAAATTACCTCCCCTGAAGCTGGAAAAGCACTTCTTAACTGTTAGCCAGCTAGGAGTAATATAAATGAACCTAACATAATATGGCATGACTGGAACACTGAAGTGGAATACTTAGCAGATGTCATCTAACATTAGTTGCCATGGTGAGTATGAATTAGGCCACCCAAGGACTAAATAAAGAAACAGCAATGAACACCATACCCTATGAAGTTGGATAGACTCTATAAATAAAGTTCTGTATCACTTTTTGTACAGTTATGAGAGAAATATGAATATGTGAAGTCCGCCAGCACAACTCATCTCCTGAGCAGTAAGGTCATTTCATCTGCCTGGTGTTAGGTTGCGCACACGCTCCCATGTAGTTGACTGTTTTGCTGGCTGTTTAATGAGGTACGTTAACACCTGGTAGGAAGGGAGAAGAACCTAAGTCAAGTTTCTTCCATAAATATCAGAAGGTTCAGTTTAGCCATTAATTCACAGTAGGTACAGGAAACACTGCTGAGGAAAAGTGTTTCAGTAGTACCTCTGCTATCACCTGTTCCAAACAAGAGTAACGCTGAACTGAAACTGCATACTTTTGTAGCTGTTCCTGCAAAGGTTGAGCTAAGAAAGGGAGAAAAAAAAACCAAAACCCCACAAAACCAGACAACTTAATTCGTTTTCAAACTGTGGTCTCTCTTGGCTGCTTCTAAGGAGTCCACAGACCAATTAAGACCAAAGTTTAGATTGCTAAACAAAATCTATTTCATGTTTTATAAAGACATTCATTCTCTCAGTAGCAAAATTTTAGATATTAATTTAAAAGACTAGCTTTCAATTTTACTTTGAGATACCAGAACAAGAGGCTTCCTCTTGTTTTTGGTTCCGCCCTTCAGTATGAAGCCTTAAGTAATAACAGAAGGTTAATTAATAGGAGGCTCTATTGCTAGAACCTTCCTCCTCATTACTTGCAGACCTAGACGAAAGTATCAGTCTTACTAATGAAAAGAACATAGAAAACTTCTCAGACTGACTACTAGTTTTGGGGTTGTTTGTTGTTGTTGGGGGAAGCATTGCGGGGGTTGTTTTTTGTTTGTGGGTTTGGCATGTATTTTTCCAGTGGTCTTTTTGGTTTTGCATTTTTGGTGGTTCTCCCCCCTCACCCCACCCCATGTGTGGGGTTCTTTTTTTTATACTGTAGGAAGTTATTGGGAAAATAGTTTAAAATGAAGGTGTTTGACAGGTGTATTTACATATTTTTAAGCACTGCTCAAAGAGATCAAAATTTGAAGTGCTGAAGGAAAAAATCTGTTGTGATAACAACCGTAAGATTATCAAACTTGATCACATTTTTCCATTACATATATTACTTAGTGAAGATGAATACGGGCAGACCCTGTTATTATCCAACAACATGGCAGTAAGCAACCAGAACAACAAAAATTGTAGATGCTTTTACAGATGGGGGGGGGGCAGAAACTTTACAATATCCTTCATTATTTAGAAGATTGTACAGTGACACACACGTGACAATACTGAATTTCTCAACATCAAAATATTTTGCAAGAACTTACTGCACTGAAAAATTCAGAAATGTAAGGATTTACTTGTTCAGTTTGCAAGAGAACATTGAAAAAACCCACTAAGTTAGTACCTTTTGGTTTTTAAACTTACAAATGTCTAAACTTAAGTATCACCTTGATCAGCCTCACATTCTATACAGTATCTCTTTGGCCTTGCCCACACAAGAATACCTGCAATATCTGTTTCACATTCACTAGGCTCTCTTCCCACTCCTAAATCCAACACTTCTAATACATCACCCATAGTCACAGCTGGTTCCAGCATAGTTGTTTTCCATTTGAAACTGATGATAACAAAAACAAGTTATTGGGTGATATTGCCAGGAGAAAAATCTGAAGCCCATTTTTCTTTTAAAAATACACCTGAATGAGTACCTAACAGTAATCTTCCCAATATCGTGATATGAACAATAGTTGATAAACACCATAAATGGCAAAAATCAAGAGTGGCTGTCACAGGTAATTTGAACAATTGTTTTTGTAAAGAGTGGCTTTAACAGAGTTATACTATGAACCGAACAACATACAAAAATCACCAAACACACTCTGCTGCATTCCTCCAAGCCAGAACCAAGAATTTGGGAATAATGGTACGTAGTCCAAACTAATAGGATCAGTGCCCAGTTAACAAGATTACAGCTAAAAATGCTTTGCCACTGAAAAAGAGACGAAAAAAGAAAAAGACAGCTGATGGCCAAGAACAATGACAATAAACCCAGCAGAATACTGTGGACTTTGCGTTGTGTCCTAAAGGCAGATCAGATTGTTAGAATATTAAGCCTGGTTGAAGAGCCTTTTGTGAAAAATGAAGGTAATAATTAACCAGAATTTGTACATCAAGAACAAATCACAGCTTAGAAATCTGTACAGCATTTATGTAAGGTTTTGTGAAACTCCTGAGACAAGTTCAGAAACTTTGATACTCTTCCAGGAAACAGCAACAAGCAGCAAACTCAAAGATTTGCAAGTCTAAAACTGTTTAGAATATTCAGAGAATAAAGACATAGCAATCTCAGTTTTTGCTATTTTACGTGTAAATGTACTCCGTTACAGTGGGAATACCAAGGTCCTTTGTTCAGCCTCCACAGCAAGTGAAGGTTCACAGTTGATCCCACAGAAACCATATGAAAAAAACTTTTAACTCCAAAACTGAGATTTGCTCATTAGCTTTTTTGCAATCAGTCAGAAAGGCCATCAAATCAACGTGAAAGACTATAAAAAAAAATTGCTTGGTTCTAGATAATTTAAGTGACACTCCAGATATGCCATCTTGTAAGTTTGCAACTGCACCTAAAGGGCAGAGTTCAGTTTTAAGAACAGGTGCCCAAAATGAATGAGCAATCCATACCTCACCTATTATTTCAGCTTTGTGAGTCAAAGAACCATAGCAGATCACTTTAGTAAGGCACATAATGTAACTTCTAGCAAGTTGATCCTGGCCACTCCATTACTCAAGTGGATGAAAAATAGAGAGTATAGTCCCTCATTCTTAAGTGAGCAATGCAAGCTTATGTGCTTCTGTTTCCCAGATGCGTAGCACCAAGGTAAAAATGCTGCTGAGCCCAGCTTATACAGCACAGCAATGGGAAAAGCTTAGAACGATTCCTTAATTTTCTACCAAATGCTCTGTTTGTGCTGTTGTGGTTTAAAGGTGCCACATTACAGAAATTTTAACAAATTTATTGAAAGATTTTCCTTCAACTTGATTCATCCTTCTAAATACTGAACCAAGAACCGCTTAGACTGATTTGACAACATACCATTATAAAACCATGGCAAAATGTGCATTATCAATTACACATGCAAAGTGACCTAAGTACAAAGTCATACATTCTCCCAGCTTAGCTGCTGCCAAAAACCTATGTCAGAAAAGCTTGAATTGTCTGAAACAATATGCCAGTAATTTCACTTTGGTCTTACTCTTTGTAATCACCTATTCAAAGACATATCTTTGTGAAGCACCTCAGTAACACATCTCATTTGGTCGGACAAGTCCTCCCCCTCAGATTCAGAGTACCAGGGATCCTACTTCTACTAAACACATCATGTTTTAACATTTGTTGCAAGAACTGTGCTGGGTACCCTGCTCAGCTTCCTCTTAAAAGATAAACATAAAAATACTATTTTAGATTTTTTCAAGCATCAATAGATATCATACAACACGATAACAACTAGTAACAGAAGCTTAGTCAAAGAATCTGCCAAGCAGCACCTGCTACATACAAATAAATTTAAAATTAATGCTGCTTCTGAAGACAAAAACAGTATTTTCAAAAATTTTCTGAAAGACACTTTTCTAGAAAAATACCACAAAGATTAACACTGAGAACCTGAAAGTGAAAAACTTTAAGACTCACTGACATTATCAAATAGATCACACATCTTTAGCACAATGAGTCTATGAATCAATTTGAGTTGTTTTGAGTACTGCCTCAGTTGTCCATTCTTACTCAGATTCTTGTAATCTTGTATTATTGGGGGAGGAGAAGGGAAGAAGGAAATGTCTGTTAAAGAAAGGTCGTAGTTCCCCTGCAGTGGTGAGACTTCTAAGCCACAGTCACTGGTTATACAGAAAACAAATTCAGATGCAAGAACATCAAATATAGAGGAAAGAAAACTTAAGATGACTACTGTAAGTGAAGTTACAAGCAAGTTTCTCAACATGTAAGGTTACTTCCAGTATTTCAGCTTTAAATAAAATGTTCTCACAGGGCATTTCAACCAAATCCAAGAACTTAAACAGTAGTTTACTTCTGTTACATGGAAAAGTCGAAAAATTTGCAACTTAGGCCTCATTATAGCACCAAACGTTCATCTACTTTTTCAAAAAAATCGTTTAAGAATGCCTGCTTTTCCAGTTTTGCAATGAAACACCTGATATTCTCTTGCTTTGGCTGTTCTCCCAGTTATCCCTGTTTCAGCACATAACTATACTGTGATAGCTTTCCAAAATGCAATTTCTAGTCTTCAGTTGTGAAATAAAGGCACCCATTTGAAGAAAAGAAGCAAACTGTAGTCTAAAATGAAGACTAAATCTGTTTTCACATAAGCAATTCTGTGTAAACTGCAAGTATTCTGCCTAATTTAGGTACGATTATTCTAGTCCTGCAAAAGGTTGTAGCGAATGAGGACAGATGGCCAAGACAACACTGTCTCTTGTGCTACATAGCTCCAGCTTACATTCAGGACCACAGCCAGTTGTGTTTGGGGGAGGAGGGCAGCTATTAACCTCAGAAATGCAGATTTGTTTTAGGTTTTGTTAAAATTGATACATGAGGTAGAATATGTCATCATTATGACCTTACAATAGATCTTACAGGCCACTATTGATATAGATGCATATACAACAAAGTCAGGGAAGGGTTAACAGATTAAATGGAATCCTCAGTTTGACCCAATATCAAAATTGAAATCGCTTCTGCAGCTCAAGGAACAAAATTCCCTCATGTCATAGTACAAACATAAGAAATACTAACTTTAAAAACAATTATTGACAAAGTTTAAAAAAGAACAACTTACTGTACAAAGTCTTTCTGGAGACAATTAGTTTCATTTAATTTATTCTGATGCATAGATTCAGTAGTTGGGAACCAACCCTGTGTAACAACTCTATAATCTCAGGAGAAGTAACTCCTCCCAGAGTCTGCTGCACTAGCGATTTTCTTCCAGATCAGGAAATTATGAAACACTATTAAAGTTTCAGATAGAATATGAAACAAGGAAGCTGCATCACAAGCAATTGGGATGGATTAATCTTGGCACTTTAACTGTACGGAAATCCTAGTGACGCATCTCTTGCGGCTAACAGAAAGGGGCTGCCATTTCATTCCTGGTTGAGGTTTCCCCGCAGTCCCAAGCCTTGCAGCACTTAACTATGAAAGGAAAAGATACATGCCTGAGCACGTCCCTTGTCCCAACACGAGAAGGGGGAGGGTTAATCACGTCCATCCGCCATTTTCTGAGCGGAGGAGGAAGACATGTTGGAACAAAAAAAAAAAAAAAAAAGAAAGCAACAAAAGAAAGCAGCCATTTCCAGTGCCGGCTCCAAACTCTCAATCTCATCAAGAACACTGGCTCTCACCAAAACAGTCTCACACTTTGTTTTAAACAGAACAAAAATTTCTCACAGCTCAGGAACTGCTGTAGATCTCACTTTCAAAGCACAGTACATACCGACAGGAAAAGACAGTAGGCTGGTGGGGAGGATACCCAACTACTTGTAGAGCTTGGATGGAGCATTTTTCCCTCAACAGCCCAATCCCTTCTAAATAAATCTCTTCTTAATGGTGGTGTCCTGCCTCACACTAACATTAAAGAAAAATCACTGAACCAGCATACATGAATGATTCCTACCGTATATGTGGGATGCCAACTCCTCCCTGCAGAATCTTGTACAGTTTGCTTTCATACAGCAGCTGGGGATGTCTAGCCTTCTGAGACTCCAACTTTACAGCAACTTCCTACAGTGAGAGGGAACAAGGAATCAGAGCAGAGTGTCCACCAAACACAGCCTTGCCACTGAGGTTTAAGGGGCACAGCACTTCAACATCCCCCACACACCCCTGCTGCAAATGCTTTGAGGTATAATTTTTTTAAGCTCTCGGTGCTCATCGTCCTGCATTTTGTTGCATCTTCAAATAAAATCCATATCGTGATGATTTGTACGTAAATATCCATCCCAGGCCATGAAATTGAGCTGGACATGTAAAGTCTTCAGATCCACATAAGTGAGGAAGAACATACGTGGGTGTTTCTTCTTTACAGCTCAGAACCATGAGGGGGAGGAAGAGAAAAAAAAAAAGGAAAAAAGAGCTGAAGAAACAGGGGATCTTCGTTGTTTTTATTACTGTTGATGAAAATGAAATAAAGTGTTCCCCAGATGAGAGAGAGTGGGATAGATGACTGGCTGGACAGGGACGACTTTGGCCGCTCGTAAAAGACAAAGTATGTTTTCCCACAATGGTCGTCTCGTCTCCCTACTACTCATAATCGAGCTATGCAACTGCTGGGTGAGGGACACCACAACCGCATGGCTCTGCTGTCGGAACAGGCAATGCCACCCCGCCGGCGATAAAGGCTCTCAGGCAGGGAAAGCCCCTCAACCCTGGGGTACGCACCATCACTCCCCCACCCCGCGGAGGGCGGCTTAGCCACCCTGGCAATACGGGGTCGCCCGGTGCCTTGCAGGCAGCGATACCGGGGGCAAGGGGGGTAAAAACCAGGCTTCAAGTCGGCCTCGGGAAGGTTATCGCTGGTCTCTGGTTCCCCCCGAGGTGCGGAAGGGACCGCGCCGACGGGCCCAAGAAGGCGAGGGAGTG
>NW_009601153.1:0-68908 GCF_000690535.1 Cariama cristata | reverse complement strand
TTAGTAGTATTAGTATTAATATTACTATAATCTTTTTCACTGTTATTGTTTAATTAAAGTAGTTTTAATTTCCAACCCGTAAGTCTCTCTCCCTTTTCTCTGCCCCTTCCCCTCCCAGGGGGGAGGGAGGGGTTAACAGAGAGCATCTCCTGACTGCTTTAAGTGCCGACCCACCCTTAAACGGTGACAAATATGTATGACAGAGAGCTACACAGGTACACAAACCCAACTTGATGAAGACTGGGCCTTAAGAACCAGCCTTCAGACTAAAACCAAAAAAAACTAGCTGGAGGCTTGACTGTGAGAGTCAAGACTACAGTCTGAAATGATGAGTAAATCACAAGAATAAAAGAAATAACTTCTTTAGCTTTCTACTGTGCACAAGTACTTTTAGAGTAGCCCTTGCTCATCTGTAGAATCCAGGACAGCAATAGCAATATTAAACATCTGTTAACAGAGGCAAGCGGGTACAAATGCTGGTGTGTCAATATGACTTTGTTTGCTCTGATTGTTTCTGTAAATTTTGTTCCTTTTGTAAAAATCTATTAACGTGTATAATACCTGATGGGAGGGAGAAAAGAAGACAGAGCCAGACTCTTCTCAGTGGCTCCCAGTGAAAAGACAAGAAGCAATGAGCATAGGTTGAAATAGAGGAAATTCCATTTAAACATAAGGATATTTTGGTGGTGGTGGTAAGTTTGTTTTGTTTTGCTGGGTTTTTTCATTTTATTGTGAGAGTGACCGAGCACTGGCACAGATTGCCCAGGGAAGTTGTGGAGATACTCAAAGGCCATCTGAACATAGACCTGGGCAACCGGCTCTGGGTGGCCTTGCTCTGAGCAGGTGACTGGACTAGCTCCAGAGGTGCCTTCCTACCTAAACCACTCTGTGAAACTGTAACAAATTCAACAAACCACAAATCTGATTCACATTGATATTTTAGTAATTCTATCTCTCCATTTTAATTTTCAGAGATTAAGCATAATGATTTTTCAAATTGTCTAGGAAGATAGCATTTAACTCTGGTATTTAAACTCTGAACCATATCTTTTTAGCATAGCTATGAATTGTCTACACTATAAATAACTTTGTATATCATACTACTTCAACATAGTGCCTTTGGGAAAACAAACAGAAAAAACTGCTGACATGGTTGTCAAGGTTAATAGACTAAACAGAGCTTATTCAATAAACAAGAATCTTTCAACTTGCATCCAATTGTAACAACATTTTTTTCTTCAGGAACTCCAATGGAAAGCAATTGACTCTCTTTTATCTAATTCAGATTCAAATTCAAATCACAGTGAAGAATGTCAACAGCTTGTAACTCTCTTTTGCACAGCTACCAACAAGAATTGTCTCTTGTAAACACAAGTGTTTAATTCTTAAGGGAACTTCAGCAATGATCGTATTTTCATTTTTCACTTACCTGTGGCAAAAAAACTCTGAAGAACTTGTCCCCTTTCATGTATGAGACTAAAGAGCAAGAGCTATTTCACTTTAACTACCTACCTACCATCCGAACTACTTTATCCCACACCAGCACTAAATAATTGCTTAAGAGTGTTACTTAAATGGGAAAATGATGATGGGTACGTAATTTTTCAGTTTTTCCTATGAATTTTAGCTCTGCCATTGATTTTCTCCCATGGTGGTCAGGATAACTGTGGGCATCACACTTCCAGCAGCACAAACTCTGGCTTGCTTACACCTCCAGGAGTGTTATTGCCCTGAAAGAGCTACAGGCAGGATCTGAAGCCCAGGCCTTCTTGTTCCCCTGAACATCAGCACATTCTGAAGGGTAAGTCTTTTCCAATTATTCTCATTGCCATTGTTACTCTCTGAATGCAGTATGGTGGTAACTGAAGTGTCTCATCAGCTAAGAACAACTGGGAAATAACACTCTGTGTTCTATGAAACATCCAAGTATTTTATGAAAATTATAGGACTGTCTCAGCAAGCGAGACTGAAAACAAGTTAACCCAGAAGAGTTAACAGCTTGATCATAGCACGATGCTGCTCATATACTTTCATGACAGGTAAGTAACTCAGTTCGAGTTTCCCAGAGTCCTGCTAAGCACTCCTGTCTGTATGTTGGGAGGAGAAAAGGAGGGGGATGGAGGGGTGAGGACACAATTTGGACCTCCTCCTTCACTTCTTTTGAATGACACCTTCCTTTCTTTTTAAAGTATTCCCCCCAAAATAGTATGTTTTAGGTCAAGTTAAAAGGGTTTTGTTTGTTTGAATTTTCCTATCAGCAGAAGTGTTGGACAGCATCCCAGAACATGGTACAGATTCCAAATCATCAAGACGCTCTGCATTCATCTCCAGCAGACTTTGTATTTCTTTTCTGAATGTACTGGTTTTACATCTAGCCATAAAATCAAAGTCCATCTCCTTCCATAAAATTCCATACGTCATGTAAGATGTTTGTGATTCTCCTTTACAGATGGTGTACATCTGAAAAAGGGTTGATAAGTAAGATTTTATGGTATGAGATTTAATTTAGGTATATAATAAACCAATGTCAATTAATTCAAGATGCAATAATGAAACACTTCCTTAAGATTAATGTCACATCTTAAATCTCAAAAAGAAGCTTAAAATGAATGAATAATAAAATAAAATCTGAACGTATGCCCACAGAAGCATTGGAATTCTACTTAAATTTTATTTTTAAACACTAAAGCTGCTTATCATTTGCAGATTGTTATTGGTTATTATGGTTACCGTTCTCTAACACAATGCAATCTGCCTGCAGTTTTCTATTTCAGGATACAATGGCGATAACACTAACCGCAGACTAAACTTGTCAACTTGCAAACTTACATACATTAGGGGCACATGCTATCTCCTTCCGCATTGAAAGATAACATGAGTATGTACTCACAGTGTCACAGAAATAACAAGCTGCCATTCTTTTTGCAGTCAGATGTTAAAACATTTAACCCAACTCACAATGAGTGTCAGGAACATCGCAAAGGTTTGAAACCATTTCTATTATGGATACATAATACAAATACCTGTTCTATTATGGATCCTCTGCATCACTCTGATATTGGAGAGATGCTATAAATGCTATGACTTCGGAAGATCTGCCCACAGGTGATTGTTCCCATGTGTGGGCAAGATTTTTTATTTTTATTTTTTGAATGTAATGCAGAGTCACAGGGAACAGCCTTGCAGCAGTGAAGCACAGAGAATGGGGATACAGACAGAAAGAACAAGTCAAGTGCTCAACACACCATTGCTGGTCTAGGATGCTCACACAAGTCACCTGCAACTGAATGTGCACCCAAACACTTCTGAAATAGCTGTAAATTTTGACAGAACTTTAAGTGGTTGGAAAAAAAAAGTCTTCAACAACCACATTTAAAAGAAATAATACCCTGAAGATTAAAACAGAATTAATGTTCATTTTGCTGTATTTGTTAATGGCAAGAAGGGACATGCATAAGTTTTTGAGCACAAGAACATCAATATTAGAATCACTCTTCACAGATAACACTAAGATCTTGAAGTAAAATATACAAAACTTACACAACCCTGGAAAAACAGCCTGTGATGGCTATAGTTCCTTAAAAAATACAGCTTTCCACTGGAAAGTTACTACTTTAACCTTATAATGTCACCACTACGTGCTGCTACACTGAATGCTACATTAAATAAACACTGGGATTTAATCTCAGTGAAAGGCTTTTAACTCTCACACTCAGCACATATCTGCTTCTGGGTGCACTGAAATGTTTCAAGTGTCACAAGCAGCTCGAGCATGGCCAGATGCCGACCTCCCAGAGCTGGTGACTCAGGAGTAACTTTGGCTTGTAGCTGCATACAGGAGTTACCACAAAATACTAGGGATATCAACCACCTCTGGCCACATCCACGTCCTGAAAATTGTGCTTGAGTTACAGGTTGTCTTCTGGGTACTATTGCTGTGCAATTCCCATACGCTGGACATTGACTTACCAGCTGATACTTCACTGAGGAGAGGTTAGAGCCCTTGGTCCTTTAAAACTGTTCTGGTTTTTAAGATTAGGTAATAATTCATGTACCAAGTCCAACCATATCTCAAAATCACATTTATAAAAGTGCATGTAAAACTTGAGCTATTGATACCTCCAAATTCTGTTCTCATTTCAGAAACAAAAGTACATCTGAGCAGCGGAGCCACAACAGCAGGCCACAGGAGGCATTTTGGCACAGTTTGGCTTTGTTTATGCATTTTTGGCACAAGCCATCATTCCACAATTCCATCAATTATTGATTCTCACCAAATATTGTGGTTTCTTTGACCTCATCACTTCTTCAAGTCACAGCTCCCATTTCTCACTTTTTACAATGTTTGAAACCTCTAATATTTCTGATGTTTGCATTTTTTGCAATTCTAAAAGCTTTATTAATTATGTTTAATTTTTGGTGAAGACTGGCTTGTAAAATTTCACAAGCTCCAGTGAAATGTGTTCTGGTGAAATGTGAAAGCTGGAAAACTCTCTGCAGAAAGGACTATGGATCACTTGAGACCCACTTCAGAGCTCAGAACAGGAATTAAGTGAAATTTAGGCAGCACATGTGCTGTTGTAATGCCCACTCTCACCTATGAGGATGGGTGTCACCCTGGCACTGCAGGAACATACTTCTGTTTAATGAGCAGGGAGCCAGATGTGTAACCCTGGCTAATAACTGTCAGTGCGCTGCAGTGAAAACACAGTCAGAAGAACCAGTATGTTAGCTAAGCGGAGTCCGGAGTTTGCAATGTAACGGATGAAATACGTACAGTAAGTTGCTCCTTACAGAGAACTAATGTAACATGTTAGAATGACATTTTCAGAACTGCCCTGATGAGATGCAGCATGAAGGTAAGATACTTTTAGTCAATCTTCCTTGTCCATTCAAATTAACAGAATCTTGTTAGCAGAGAGTAAGAACATGAATACTTAGGGCAGGGTGGAAAGGTCCTCCCTCTCCTACACTGAAATGATAAGTATTTTTTCCTAGTTGTATTCTCCTATATTGGTGTAAAAATGTGATTTTTTAATTACATTTTTCTGTTTGGTACATTTTTTCCCCTTCCTCTTGCTACGATTCACAATCAGTGTTCATAAAAAGTATGCTCTGAAGAGCCTGGTTTTCTAGTGCAAACAATACTGAAAGCTCATGCATCAAACCAAAGAGTATACCTCAAACTGCATTTCTATGTCAGGCTTGCCTTCTCTGCCTGGGACTGCAGGGCTCTGATCCTCCAAGAAAGGCACTCCAGCTTTTTTTACATCTCGGTCAGAGTTTTAAAGGTGAATCTGTTCATGTGTTTCAGCAGCCATCCTTCACTACCTTTTTCAGGTTCAAATCCATCATACTAAGGTGAATTGGGTAAGGATTTCTGAAGTCACTGAGAAACTCCTCCTAAGTACAAAAAATTTACTAGACAATTGATTTACTATGACAAAAAAAGTCAATAATATAAGTATTCTGATCAAATCCATAATTGTTGATCTTAATATGGTAGTGACCTATAAAAAACCAGTACTTTGAATTTCTCCTCTCCTAAATTCATAAAACTGAACCTAAGTTGTATATCATGTCATGCATGACATGAACGGAATAAAGGATTCACACTAAACCAGCATCAATGCAGAAAGTTGCTTTTAAATTTAAGAAGGAAATTATTCTCTCAAGCAGTTTAGTTCAGACACCTTAAGCTTCTACTAAAATGAAAGACTTCTGTCATTACAATGCTAGTTGCTTTGTTTAAGTTTATACAAATTCTAATGAAGCTGGGAGATCCATGTGAAGGCACAGTGATAGAAGCTGATCACATTTTCTTGACAGAAAATATTCAGCCAGAAAATATCATGATGTTCTGGTAACTCACTGATTTACTTTGAATTTGGCAGAAAGTTGTCAAATTGATTAGTTTGAAAATGAATTTTCTAGCATGCCACCATAGCATAAGCTATTGAAACTGTTATATAATTAGGCATTAACCTGTTTCTTACATACCAAAGTAACCCTGTTTCCAAGATGAACTGGAAATATTGCTGAAAAGCAGTCTTAAAAAAGTTCAAACATTACTTTTTTCAATGCTTTATATATATTCATTTACAAGTTTCTAGAGAGCAAATACTGGGGAAATTACTCTTTCAAATAATACTATGATTTGAAAATACTTGTTTCATTGTTACATTCTTAAAAGGCAAGAAATATATGCATATTTTATTATCATATAATGATAATATGTGACTCAAAAAGAAACAACCAGAAACTTTCAAATAAAACCCAGTCACTGAATAGTGCTTAAATAAATAAGAAATATCAGAGAATCAGAATAGTTTGTGTTGGAAAGAACTTTTAAAGGTCATCTAGTCCAACCCCCTAGTCATAAGGCTCTTAATAAGAGGTAAAAATGTAAAGTCCATGCCTGTCTGGGTCTCAGATTTTCAAAGAAACTCTGTCTTCATGAACTGAGTTGCTGAACTGCGTACTTGTAAGACTATGCTGAATTGCACAGAAAAACTAATACATACTTGATCGAGGACTTCGTCAAACTGAGAGAACACCAAGTTAACATTACAACTATTGCAACTGAGAGCAATATTCTCTTTCTATTCTCATCCTTTGATGAGCATGAACCTACTCAAAGAGAAATACAGTTTTTATACCTAGAATTGCTAGCAGAGCTTTAAAATTATATTTTTTCTGATACTAATATTCTACCAATACCATTAACTGACAAGCTAATAATTTTTAAAGGATGAATATTCTAAATCGTCAACCTGTCAGCATCCTTTGAGTAGCCTCAAAACATTCAGAAAAAAAGAGAAATTTATATCTACTAAAATACTGTAAAAAGCAGTGTATCATTAATGATGAGCTAAGGAAAAACAAGTTGTTTTGTGAACAGCAGAAGTAATGAAGCCTGGTTTCCCACACACACCTCCACAATACCTTCAGCTCGCTCTCCTACACACCACATGCTCTGTACCCTCGGTTCCCCTCCCGTCCCCAAACTTCCCTTCCCTTTCCGTGAGTTGCTGGTTGAACAAGAGGCAGCATTTGTTTCAGCTACTCTGCGGTTAAACTTGTGCTATTCGGCTGGCTGGATGCTATCTTTTGGATGCCAGAGGAGCCCAGAGAGTGCCCTGACTCTCAGATGCTGGCATGTCAAGCAAATGGCTTTAACAGCTCTGTCCAGCCCCCAAGAAGCTCTGTTATAAGCAGTCAGTACTTCTAAGACCTCTGCAAGACTGATTTAAATTGGCCATTGGATTGAAGTTACCGAGAAGTACAACTAACAGATGGAAAGTGGGATTGCATAAATCTTGTCTTAGGAAATCAACCTAAAAAATCAGAGCTGTTATACAAAGACTGTCCATACGTTTTAATACTCAGCAGCTTGTTTAAATATAAGATGATGGCATGAGCAGCAATGTAAACATCTAGTCTGTCAGTCAGTATGGACAATTTTCAAACTATCTTTTTCACAGAGCATTGGTTGCTGTTATTAAGCAGTTGCAAGTACAATATAAATCACAGGCTTTCATGCAGTGTACATGCAAGCATCAGTGGCGCATAAAAATTTGCAAAAAAATACTGTGCTTATAACAAAGGACTTTAGGGATCGGTAATTAAAAAACTGCAAAAAAGTATTACATGCATATGTAATTTGAAAACCTATTTTCAAAATTTTGACATCTTCTGTATTTTGGCCAACAGTAAAAAAAAAAATAAAATTAAAATAAAGCAGCTCAGTGGTTTAATAGCCTACAAAATGGGTATCTGAATGCAATGGAAGTTTCAAGGCATTTTACCCTCCCTCCTTTTACCCTCTTTTTATGCTGCACTTCCACACTATCCATCCTGGAAGGCAAATAGCAGAATTTGCCCTTTCAAATTTATGAATTCCTATGCTCGTTCACTGCAATTTGAAAACTGAATAAAAAATAGCAGCAGCAATTATATGTTCCACTGATGCTAAAAACATAAATTCAGGAAAATCTGGGTAAATTGGCAAAAGGCAGGATGTCACTTCTCTGCATAGTGGGTGAGGTAAGGATAAAATGACAGCCTCAGGAGACCACAAGGAATTACTGTGCCTGATGTGCTTACACTTTCTGGCAGTTACCAAAGTTTCCATATTGAAGAATTTGTATGTCACAAGGACTGTGTTGGTGGTGAAAATGTGTCAGTGGTTATGCAATAAGTATTATTTTATTTCATCCTACTGTAACATTTTAATTGACTTGAATACTTCAGGAGTCAACCTGTTATGACCTGTTACAAGGGACATCCTGAAATCTCGTATTTCAGAAAAAAGTACCCAGCTATCTGAGTTTCTGTACAATTATGCAATTTGTATCCATTTTTGATGCAACATCTGTCATTAAGAGACTACCATACCATCAATAGTGAATCTACTTAATTATACATGCCAAATATGAAGGAGAACGTTCTCAAGCTATATGCCTTTTTTGATCTTCCCAATCTTCCCATTACTTTCCTCTCAGCCATTTAAACAATTCCTTTTTCAATTAGATGTTTGAGGACTAGTACCACTAAAAACAAGCTAATTTGCAAGCACAACCTCCTGTAAAATACTTTTGAACAAGAAGTGACTACAGTCAAAATTCACATTAACAAAGCTAAATGGTCTTCTTCCCCTCATAACACATCTAGAAACTAGGATAGAAACTGAGGAAACATGAAAAGAATGGTCATCAACCACCACTTTGAAAGAAGGGTTGACCAAATGTTCAGAAACCCACATAATATACATGGCTGAATCCCTCCAGCCCAATTTTATTCCTTTCCACCAGTGTTTCAGTTCACCTATTTTGCTTTGCTGCTGCTTCTCAGTTCACGAGGGCTGTACATCCACAGCACCGCTCCCTGTGATCCTCTTACCTTGTCAAACAGTAACTTTTTCCTTCATCCAGCAGGACCTCTATGACTAGGCCAAACAGAGCTTGGACTTCATGGTGTGATATGAGGGAAATCTTCGTTTTACTCTATAGACTAGATACATCAAACTCACCCTCCCCTTGGTGACATTATTTGACAACCAGCAGACAGAAAGACGAACATGTTGCATGGAAATGCAGACATTATTTGTCCTAAGTTCTAACATCAGGTAGGTTGTCTTTAGAAAAACAATATTTTCCAACTGATTTTTTTTTTCATTTTACACCCTTTTCCCACCAAAAATGTTATTCTCCAATTTTTCCCCATTTATAATTGTATTGGGATTGTCAGAGAACCCCAAAACACATTAATTCAGCAGAACTCTTAAGAACTACTTGGAAAAGATATATATTAAAACTTAAAAGACTTAAGCTTTTAACTATATTAATTACATAAGAAAAGGCTAAAGGCAGCTATAGCTATGGTTGGACCAAATGATCTTAAGGGTCTTTTCAACCTAAATGATTCTGTGACTCTATTAGTACCTGATTTCTGCTGTTCTGAACATCCATGCTGAAAACAAGTCAAGTGGAGTTGTATATGGTAGTTGTATACCTTCCTACTTCATGGCACACCTCCTGAAAGCCCCATTGTTGCATTATCCCCCCCACAAACATACGAGCAGGTTCTAATTTGAGTAAAGAAAAGTTGCCCATAAGAGGAGGATAGAATGGATGTTAGCAATAACTACTCAGCATCCTATGTGGAGATCTCTAAATAATCCAGGAATAGGAATGATCCAAATCTGATTTCCTTCTAGAAGAAAGCTGTGGAGCAGCTGTTACACAAGACAGCGTCCCCAGGTTTTCTCAGAATAACTCTGGAAAGCTACTGTCATGCCTATGGTACACTTCTGTCACTGCAACTATATTCAAATCTCTCATAAAGGTTATAGAAAGCAGCAAGTTTAAGACAAACATTTGGCTTGAGTTTATGCCTATGTTACTTTTATTATTTTAATCTCCATCCTTTGTTTTCTACAGTGTAAAAAAGAAAACAAAGCACATCCAATTATAACTTAAAAAAAATTTGTCACCCATTTATATTTTATTTCACAAGCACAGCTGTAGCGGGATATCTGCTACTGTAAGTCCCTGGCCCCAGGATATACGTACCTGGTCAAATGCTGCCAAATCAAAACTCAGGAGCGTGTTACAACCTAACCCAAACCAAAAATAATACAGAGTGTAACATTTGCCTGTAAAGAGAATGTACTTCAAACTGCTGCCAGCAGAGAGTCCCATTGCTCTCATATTCAGAAGAAAACAATTTAGCACAATCCCCAAAATCACGGAACAAACAGCAAGCTACTTCATTTTAACTATTTTAATAGGATTATAGACAGAAGTGCTCTCAGCAGCAGCCACCTGTGAGTGCTTTCCCTTCCCATCAACTCCAGTTTTTTGCAGTTTTTCAACATGACAGCAAGTTAGTATGTTTTAAAAAAGGAAGCTCAAAAGTATAATTTGGACTTCCACGAAAAGGCTGGCACATTTTTCAACAACATTTGAGCTTGGCTAGATGAGAGCAAAGTGAAACAGTTTAACTGTAATTAAGTTAACTTGCAAGCCAGCCTGTACCATTGTATTGTAAAATTTAAGGGCTCCCGAGCATCTGGCCTGCACTCTTTCAACATATGCTTACCCCAGGAGTAATGTGCTTAGTTGGAGGAGACATCAGGCGTCTGTCAAGCATGTCAGCCTCACTCCAAGAAGGCCAGCCCTTCCAGCAGCAGCAACGCTTCTTACAGGAGCAAAACCTCCGATGCAAAGCGAAAACTTCAGCAAATCAGCCAGCATTAACCATTATTTGAAATACTTGTCCGTCTAAGGCCTGGTTTGAAGTGTCCTGCTTTTGTCTATATGGAGCGATACTGTTTGCTGGTGATTTCTCTCAGCTGTTGATCTGATTCAGTCCCTATGTTAGGTTACAGCTCAGCAGAGAGCCCGTCACCATCAATTACCAAGGAGGAGTGGGAGGGCTCCGCGCCCTCGGTGACGTCAACCACTGTAGGAACGAAGCCTGCACACTTGCTGGAGTAACATAACATTTTATTAATCTCAGATGCTTGCCTTGCAGCATGCATGGCCTCCTGTTAACACACAACAATTGGCTGTGCAGCCAGAAACAAATCATGGAGAAGCATCTGAATGTGAACACTGGATAATTGATTTCTTGATGTTTGTGGATATGGATCTTTTTTCTCCACCCCCACCCCCCCTCCCCGAACAGAGATATTAGGCACTGGAATTTCAAGTTAAAAATCTCAATTTAGGTTGGAAATCTTGCCTGTAGAAGGAAAATTATGCTTGATCATAATTAAGGTAGAAGATGTATTATACTAGAAGATACATTCAAATGAACCTTAATCATGGTTCTTTATAAAAACTACCATCCTAATAAAAAACCTCATTAGACACATCAGCGTGGCAGTACTTCCATGCACTAACTGGTCCACTGAAATCATCATGAAAACTCACATGCATAGTACTATTTGCCCTAATGAGTTTAAGAGTTTGCAAGATTAAGGTCAATTGCCTTAAAATAAGAATATAGATTAAATGTAGATAAGAAGAATGAAGGATACATGTTTGCAGGTCAGAGGCTTCTGGAGGTGTAGTAAAGGGGAGTAAGGAGCAGGCAGCAACAGGCAAGGAATGGTATGAACAGAGAAAGAGCTGCAGAGAAGCAGCTTTCTGTTCTTGCTACCACTGAGATAATAAATGATGAGGCAGTGCCTCCTGAGAGCAGCAACAAGTACAAACAGTTTTTTTATTCCAGCTGCTCAGTGAGCTAGGCAATCTTCTCTTCTGCTTACACCTCAAGACTGGTCTTTAATAGGCATGCTAGACAAGCAAAGCCCCATAAAGTCAAAACTCTGGTCCATGACAGCTGAAAACATTGCCTATTTCCAAAGGTCAAAATCTTAACACTGACTTTGTAAGTACACTGTATAAAGTTGACGGTAGTTGGAGAGGGAAGGGCAGACCCTACTTACATGTCTCACAATAAGAATCAAAACAGGTTGGTTTTTTTTTTTAATCAAGACTTCAGACTGGCTTCCATTTATATTAACTGGTTTCTACACATACTTTCACACAGCCACTTTTAAGGTGTACCAAGGTCAATGTAAAGTTATCCTCTTCCCTCTCCCCATCACTTAAAATGTGATCTCTTATTTATATTAGCTGCATACCATATTGTTAACAATTCTAACTCACTGAAACAAGAAGTGACTTTTGGTTGATACATGATCAGGTGGCGGTTGTTGGTTTTTTTTTTTTTTTTGCAAGGGGAGTCTGGGAATGCAGGATTGTTAAAATTTTACCACTGTTTCAGAAACCAATATTCATGTTAGGTCCAGTTCAGATGTCAAAATAGAATTAAGTAAGTAGAAACCTTGCATAAGTGTTTTATGATAGCCAAATATTTATTTCTCATGAAACAGATATTTCTATTTACCTGAAATAGATTCAGCAAAGAAAAATACACAGAACATTGGCAACCTCTTGTACAATTTATTTTGACTTCCATAAGGCACTTCTAGGATGCATTACTAAACTGGAAATGTTGAAACAACTACTGTTTTCAGAAGAAGCAAAGAGTAAAATTCAGCAAATACAATTTTAGAAGGCTGTGAGAAGTATAGCAATTTCTGATGCAACACTGTATTAATAAAGTAGGGTTTTTTTACAGTACAGTTACTAAGCTAGCTTTCTGGCAGAATTATCATCCTTAAAAAGTTTAACACATGCTGTGGGACACAAATACCTTGGGGCAAATCAGAACTACTCTGAAGAATACACAATCACAGTCCCAGCTGGAAAATCGCAATTAGGACAGGGCAGCTCTGATTCCAGAGTCTTATTTTCTGCCTTCAGCAGATTTTACAGAATACTGAAATTAAGCTTGCAAGACGTGGCTGTCATCATGGTAAATTTTGGCATCGCAATATTGAAACAAAAGAACTTTGTACTAGAAAACATAGTAATAAGATTATTTAAACTGCAGAAACGGCAATAGAGAAATTCCCTGGTACTGATCATAAAGTTTCAAAACCTCCCTAGATCTTCTAGCCATAGAACAGAAACCACTTCTTCTTTCTTTTTTTTCTTACTTCTGAGCAGCAGACAGTCATGGAACTACTGTGTAGTAAATACTAGATGACTTCTGCCCTTTTTTGGCCAAGAGGGTGAATTGTCACCTAAGAAGTACGAGGTCTGTTGAAAGCTGCCTGCTGTGTGTATTCTGACAAATTAATTAAGGTGCATTAGAACAAAAGTGAGTGACCTTCAGGCACTTATAGAAAAATATAAGGTCTTTACTAGGAGAACAGGAACACAATTCATCCCATGATTACTATTTTTTTTTTCATTCTTTAATCCTGTATAGCGCTAATGGAGAAGTAGCTTTAACATTAAATCTTAATACTCTACATTTACACAAAGTTTTCATCAGAAGTCTCAATTAATTTTAAACACCTTATGAAATTTTACTACGTTTGGACTACAAATGCCATTAAGCACATGAGAAAACAGAAACACTGATTGACTAAATAGTAACATACTAATAGAAGCTTGCTTGTGAATGTTTAAGTTTTTTTGGTTTTGTCTTGTTGTTTAACAAGCAAGGTATCTGGACTCTGCCTCTTTCCATCCCAAGTTAAAATGGATGTCTGTCTAAAAAAGTTCTTGTTGACAAACCAGATGAAAAATGAGTTGTTAGAAATCACAACAGTCACTAACTCAGAAGTAATAAAAGCTTAGACATATGACTAATTTTTCTCATCACTAAGTTATCGTGCATCAGCTGATCCATGTGTGGACATGTGGGCATGCTTAGCATATGGCAAATGTTATCTGGCATTTGCTGATGGAAAAATGCATGAACAGGTAATGCATGGCAACTTGTAAATCCACATGTCTAAATCTAATATATATATATGTACAGGAGAATTCCTTTCTTTCTCCTTTCCTCCCCATTTAAAGGTAGGTAATGCATTTATTTTTCTTCAGTTATCTGAGATACCATATTTGCTTTTATTCAGTCATCAAGTACTTCATCGGTCTTAGATAATTTCTTAAAAGATTACTTCATGTTTCTGAGAATCCTCAGCCAAAGACCTCAGGTTGAGTTAAGTATGGTCTAAGCTCTTCCGTTTCCCTATTTGAAGGTGAGTGTTTATCCTTTTGCCATTCATAGAATTTAGATGTGTTACCAGCTCTTCTCACTTGCTAAGAGTCAACTTTAGAAGAGTTTCTTTTCCCCTTTTGGAAAACCCAAAGTCTTCCCAAAAGACAAGAAGGTATTAAAATCCTTCATTTATTTAACACAAACAGTAGAACACTGTATACGCCTATGCAAAGTTAATATCTATGAATTTTGACATCTACTAAATTTTTGTTGAGAAGACAGATGATAAATTAGTCAAAGCTTAAATAGAGTAAACAATTCAGTAGCAAACAGACCCAAACCCAGATTTCCTAAATTGCTGCAACAACCTTTGCACAACCACCCAAGTCCTGTCGGCAGGAGACTGCTCAATACTCCCTAGCTCATGTCAAAGGTTACAAAGGTTTCTCAGGTTCATCATTCCCTCTCAGATCTTTAGCAAAGGGCCAGTCCGCTTGGTGTTTTGCACACTGACTGAATAGGGCCGCTTATGCAAGAGAGTCCCAGGTGCAATGCTGAGAGAGTAGCTGGTTGATACTTCTAGCAAAAGACAATAACCCAGATGCTCCCTCAGCAGGGTGGGAGCTGAGCTGTAGGAGAGCTGACCACTTCCTGAGTACACTCTGCCCTCTTTGAGTAAAGGACACGAACAGTCTCCTACCTCCAACGAAAAGTTTCTTCAGTACCAGATATAAAGTCAATCTCTTGTTTTTCTCTGGGCGGCCAATGAAAAGTCAACTATTTTCTACAAGTGGGAGAGGGCTCAAGATGAAAAAACTGGTCAAAGAATAAAGCAGAAAATTATGTAATGCCTAAATACTGCAAGATAGGTTTGAAGGTTTGAAACAGGTGAGTACTCAAACTAACAGAGATCCTGGTTATAACATGATAACATGCGGGGAAGAAATATTTTTTTTTTTTAACAAGGGTAAGATGACTTAGTTAGATACCTACCAGGAGAAAAAGGTTCAATAAGATTGCCTGGCTTACCAAGAACTGCACCTTCATATTCCTCATTTTTGACCAGCTAACTTGAGGAATTTGTCTTGCAGTCTGTTGCTCCTGAGAGTAACAGTTGCATCTGAGAGCAAACTGTTGCATCTTCATGGATGCTGATCTTCCTCACTTCAGGTACATATTGCTTTGCCAAAAATCAATTTAATGGAAAATGTGGAATTCCACCAGTCTAAACACACTACCACTTTTACATGACACTGCCTTATTGCAACATCCACAAAGCAGGATCAGTGCGCAACACTACTGCAAGGTTAAGTGTTGGTTAGGAAAGCAGGATTCACAGAGCACCTACAGTTCATTTTTAATTTCTGCAGAGAAGGAACTTCAGCACTACATGAAAATTTAAGTTCCCTGATGGCACTGAAAGATATGTTAGGAAATTTACAGGAATCTGCGTGTAGCACATAAAACATAAACATCACATAAAACAGCTAAACTAACAGTTAATATAAATAAACACCACCGCTGAGACAGCAGAGCTCTTGGTCCTCTCCACTCCTGCCCCCATCCCTGGAACCTCCAACAGTCCCTTTCCTCCCCTCTGCTGGTCCTAGCACTGGTTAGACCCCTCCAGGAGGAGAGTGACATACGTAGCCTGGTAGGAAACTACTTGTTTGGATTTTTTACTTTTTCGTATTTTTTTTTACTGCAAGGCCAGTAAGAGGAAATAGCTAAAGGGAACAAAAGCAGGGGAAAGGATGCTGGTAGTGGTGGGGCAGCAAGCCTCCACCACCCAATCCTCACTGCGAAGCATTACAAGACAAGCCACCAAGGGCCTAACTCCCTTTGTGAGTTTAATTTCTATTTTGTAATGCATAGCAATAGCTATGCAATGTAATGCTGTATCATTTTAAAAGCAGAAAAGACATCTACTTCAGAACAAGTATCTCACACTCAAAACGTTAATAACCAACCACCCTCACACAAATGCTCAAGTAAACAGAAAAAATGACAGCTTTAAGATACATACAGTTGTGTTCAACATTTAAATGAGGTATTTTTTTAATTATAAATAATTTACGTCATATCTTTCCTCTTCAAAGTACAAATTTAACTCCAGTCACAGTGAATAAGGCACACCCCTCCATCCATATATTTTGATTTTAGAATAGCTACAGAAAATGTTAGCTTATTGCAATCTCCTTCGATGTTAATTCTCCTGAAAATGTTCTTATTGGCGCGATCTGAAGCCCACAAGGCTCTCTTCGGTTGGCTTTAGATTAGGCCCTTACATAACTGTAACATCTGGGGCCCATTTCTACTATGCAAGTTCCAACAGACACAATTTCTGTGTGTATAAATTCATTTATATTTAACAGATGTCTGTATTTTGGAAAAGCAGAACTGATACGCAATTCTGTTCAATTGAACATACAAGTCAATGCATATTCTCTCAGAAAAGAACGAAATAAATAATGCAATTCTGTATGGCAAATGTATTAATGTATTCCAGTGTGTTTTTTTTAACTTCTGCGCTTTGCAAATTCACATTCATCTCTGCACAGGGGATAAAAACAACAGCAGACCATTATTGCCTCAGCTGGAACTACTGAAAGGGAGAAGGTCCAGGGTCAATACTCTTCTCCTACATTATTTTTATACCAAGTATACAAAGTATTACATATACTTTCTAAATTCTAGATTAATCTGTGATCTTAGTCAGAAGACAACAAAGCAATCTAATACTAAACTACGAAAGGCAGAAAGTACCATTGCTTAGCCCACATGAAGCCATTGTCAGTATGTGAGTGAAGGTGTAATTGTTTATGTGCAACTCCACAGCGAAGTCTGGAAGGGATAGCTATCAATTAGTGAAAGCTTCCCATGCAATAGCCCGTTAGGCTACAGGTAATGAAGAAGTATGCTGAACTGTTATAATCTATTTTCTTCTCAAGCATAATTTTCCCCCAGTGAATTTCTTGTTAGGTTGCTTTTTATTTTTCCTAGCGACAATAAAAATATCACACAAGGATATCTATATCCATCCTTGTAATTGCACAAACAATAAAATATTAACAGGATTATCACTAAATCCTTGTGAAGAATTCAGTATTACTACTATAGAAAAAGCTTTGCTGAAACAAACAGATGAGCCAGAACTGCTACCCAGTAAGGTGCACTGATATACAGGGAATCAGAGAACAGTCTTCAGATTACAGTTTCTAAGATTATATCACAAATAGGTCAGTACAACAGTTCATTAAAAGGACTAAAAATAAGTTATTATAAAATTATTTTCCCAACTTCTATCAATGCAATAAGAGTGGATTATTCACACTCTCATCTATTGTATTTCATGTGCTTTGTTGGAGAAGCATTTATCAGAGAACACTACAGCCTACAAATGTCTGAGATTATCCTTCTCTGCTCATAGAAGTTAGAGTTTATCAGGCTGGTGATGCAGAATTTTCAGTGATCCTTTACAAACAACAGCAAAGTCTCCAACCATCAATCTAAAAGGCACTGGATTTTGCAATTCACAGGTCAACACTACTAATCTTGATTAGGAAAGCAATTACTTGCCAATTAAGACATGTAAATAGGCTCACGAAAACAATGTAACACAGCAAAAAAAATACTAACTTACTCTTTTAAATAATAACAAACACTGTAATATTTTTTTTTCTATAAGCAAGAAAACAATGACAAAAAACATGATCATACCAAGGTTAAACTGCAATATATTACACATAGAGCCTAGTTTGACAGAAGATGAGCAAGACTGCAAGATAAAGCAATTAAGCATTTGGTCAACTTTAATTGAATTTCCTTGTCTTCACCTACATAATTATACCCAGATTTCCAGAGAGCTCCTACATTTTTCAGCACACAGACAGATGTTTACTGAGCTGCTACCTTATACATATTTTTTTCTCCTCTTTGTTCTCCTGCATGTTTGGGCCCCAGGCCTCCTGTATTACTCGGAAGCCTGTATTATTAACTCATTCTTTGAATTTTCTGAGAAGCTCATCACTAGCATTTTTTATAGCATCAAAAAGAATTTATCTTCACAATAAGAAGCACAGAAAGATGAAGACGGCTTTTTTCCCACTTTACAGATGAGACTTCAAGCAGGCAGAATACTGGCAGAAGGGGCTGCTAGTTCTGAAGGCCATGGTATCTCCTCAGCATTTGAAATGGGAGCATGCAATCTTTTTGTTGCTTGTGGCACCAAAATTTGGTGTGTAAGAGAAAGCCTCCTGCTCCCAGTACCAGTGCCTCACCTCTGAGTAGTTCACAACAGCAAGAGATCCTCTTGTAATGCCGCATGTCTTTGGAAGACACACAGAATATTTGTCATGTGCTCACAAGATGACAACAAAGAAGAAAGCTTTTTTAAAGTAGAAGGAAGGTGCTAATTAATGGGTACAACAGAATTCAAATGCAGATGAATACCTTAAGGCAGAAGCATCTCTCCATGCATTTTGATCTCAACGATCAGTCCTCAAAAGAGAACTTGAGCCATCACAACCACCTGCAGTGTAAGTTCAGAAACCGTATTTCTGATAAGTAAATAACATATGCAGCAAATGACAGAACTGGACCCAAAAAACACGTTCTTGGAATACAAATCTACTGAGAGCCAGTGAACACACATTAAAGAAACCTTAGATATAGCACCACTGTAAAGCGTTCTTGTGCCAGACCTCATGGAGAATAAACTGTCTTGTGGGAGGGTATCACTACACACTTTCTTTGTGCTTATATTTCTCTCTATTTCTGCTACTCACCACTGTTAGGAACAGCTAGATAAATCTTTGACCTAACTTGTTTTATATCAAATGCGAAATTAACAGATGAGGAAAAGAAAGAGAAGAAAAGGAGATACACGTCAAGTTCCTCAACTTTCAAAGTTAGCTTAAAGGCTGACATGAAATATAACTCCCAGGAAGCGTCATAGTGCTAAGCTGCCCCTAAGGCTTCATGGCTGAAATATGCCTGCAAAATCTTCCAGGGAAGGAATTTGGCGTTAAATATATTTAAAGTTTCCTTTTCATTCTTTTTATGTTTTTCTTTTATAATTCTGATTCTATTTTTGTGATCAAGGACTTAGCTTTCCTTCTGGTAAAATAAAAAGCAGCGTCTTGTTGTGTTAAAGCACAAATTCTCCAGAAACATCACACCCAAATGTGGGTATTAAGTGCAAGCAGTCCCTTTAGATGACTGTACACAGGAGAAAAAAATGCACATTCAAAGAACTGCTGTGCATTTCCATTAAACTATGTAGGTCAGTACAGATGTCAGTATTGTCAAGTACCAGGTTACGGGAAGGAGTTTTCCCTAGAGCATTAAAGAGTGCTTTCAACAATGAACTAGTGACAGCCCATGACAGCAGAAACTGCCCAGAAGGTTACATTATCTCTGCAAATAGAGACCTCAGTTGATATCATTATTTTACTTTTCTCCCTAATATAATTCAGTCCATTTCTTTCCCATGATTACTTCCTTAATATTCTCCAAGAGCCAACGACATGTTATACCCTGCTTTTAAACCTGATTTTGCCCATAATCAGAAGTTACAGTACACACTGCGTTTCCCATTTAACTGCTGTATAGCTGATGTCAGTATTTTGTTTGAAAAGTTTCATTTTCAACATATTTGTGAAAGTACTGTTTTTCAAAGCAGAAGAATATGGAGAAGAATTTAATCAAAAGAGTCTTAACATTTTTAAGAGACAGTGCAATAACACTGATTGCATTTCAGATCAGCTGTACAGCAAAAAAACAAAATTACTCTGCAAAACATCTACTGCTCTGTGAATTATCAAGCACAACATGCCTTACAAATGATTGCTAAAATGTACTCTTGACCATGCAAATGCCCATCTTTCATAAAAGGGTAGAAACAGAAACACTTTTTCAATAAACATGGAGGCACCTCCAAGGGTTGGACGAAGATCAGGACTTTTCCTCCTGGCTTGCTTGGCTCCTGGTCCACTTCTAGCAGTTAGCAGAGCAATCACTGCAGGGTCCCAGAAGTTAAATTGGTGACTACTAGCATGGGACAGTGCTCCTGGTTCCTCTAACTGGGGTCTAATTCCTCAAACATGCCCGGACCATTCTCTTGAACCAAACTGGCTTGGAGGTGCCCAAGTCCATAGTGTTAAACTAATTCTCTTCCCCTTCAAAAGAGGATCCCCACAGGAATACTACCTGGCCTGTGCTGTCTCACAAGCAACGCCAAAGAGCTGCCTGGAAGACCTCAAGTTAGTCCTGGCCAAACGCACACCAAGGGCTGCTCTGACAACTCTTGAGAGTTGTGCTCCTGTGCCAGGAAACCTCTGATTCTCCTCAGCTCCCGTGTACAGAAACAGCCTTAGTACTAGACTGCTTCAATAACTCCTATAGGCAAAGCCGGGCCCCATTTATGGCTACAAATGTACTTTAAAATGCACTCAGGTGATCGTTTCGCCATCATTTCTAAGCCAACTCAAGTATTCCCATTTTATATCCTCACCTCCTCATCTGGAGTTTTCTTTCAATCAGGCACCATAATGCATCAACCCAGACAGATATTGTGCTGCTAAACCTCTCCAGTGCCTTTCCAGAGACTCCCCTATGTCCCTGCCTGGTGGGACAGCCAGCCATCCCCACGGCAGGCAGGGCCAGGCCACTGGCTGCCCACGCAGCGCGGAGCATCTCACACAGCTCTTGCAGGTTTTGAGACTTTCTGTCAAATTTGAGCACCACTAATATTTCTGTTCTGAATCTTCTTCCCTTTCCACTTTAACTCAGTTAATTATTTCCATAAAGCTTTGGTAAAGCATGTAAAAGGAGATTTAGAAAACAAAACTAAATTGGATGTAGCACTGTCAGTTAAATGTCTAGTTAGTTTACTGCAGTTGATGTTTGTTTAAGACCTGAGTTACGTACACATCCTCCACACTTCCAGGCATTTTAGACATGGATTTAGGATTGCTGGTGGCATCCATTAAGAAAAATATATTATTTATCTCCCTGCAACCTCTTAAAGAAAAATTTTCACTGATACTGACCTATCCCAACCACTGCTTCCCTTTTCATCATTTTTCCACAAAAAAAATTCATTACCTTTTAGACACAGTAAATATTTAGATCAGTATAACATAATACAAATTAAAGCGCATGTTCACTTTGGATCACCTGTAGACAATTTCAAACTTTATGGATCCCCAAGAATGTGCTTCCCCTTGTACAGCTGCAGAGAGAACAGGTTTGGGTGGTTTGGTTTGGTTTTTATTCTTGGCCGATAGAAGATTTCAGTGGTGCAGCAAATCAAACATACTAAATCTGTGTGCTTCAGCTCCAGAGACTGGTCATAAGCAGAAAGTAATCAGAGACAGGAATTAAGAGAATGGTTTTGTGTCCCAGATCCGGGAAATGCCACAGGATTGCTGGGCAGTATTTAGACAAAAGGCTGCTAGAAAGAAGCATCTAGAAAAAAAAACAACAACAACAAAAAAAAACCAACAAAAAAAGCCCAAATACAGAAACCCAAAACAAAACAGAACACAAAACTCCCATTTGATATTTCTGGTACATAACAGATATTTTGGGATTAGCTCATGATGTAGAGAGGTCAATACATTGTAGAACAGAAAGAATGTGAATTATAAAAGCAATTAGGCTGCTTGTGTAACAGAAATAAAAGAAGGGAAAGGGATTAAGGAAGAAAAGAGAATGAACCGAACACAAGGATTTTCTAAAAGAGCATATTTTACTACCGAAATTATTTTGAATCTAATGCATGGCTGCGGCATGCTCAGTGCTGTTCTGCCCACCCAAAACCCTCTGCCTGCCCCGCAGCTGAGGCTGAGAGAGGGAGGAGAGATATTTCTTTTCCAGCTCATGGACGTAAAGAAACACTGAATTAATCTTTTACATCTCTTCCTTAAAGGAACTGAAATAATCTTGTAGACTGATTTTTTAATGATTGCGTATTTTGTTTCATTAATAGCACACAGAAATCATAGATGAAGCACTCTTTATCAGGCTGCACTGTCTTCCACGTACTGTGCAAACATTGTTGGCAACACAAAAAAATCAGAAGTTTACACAGTTTTGTGGTGTCTGACAACAGTGAGCCCTGAGTTACAGATATGAAACCAGTATTCAGTTGTATGTGATTACGTGACTATTTGAATCCCAAATACCACTTCGGTACATCTCAAAACATTAAAATCTCAATCATACCACCTTAAAGGAATATCTGTAAATCAGATGAATTTTTAAGAATTTGATTATTCAGATTACTTTTGTTTCAAATTACAACTGCCTATTTCTATCCACCTTTTTTGCAGCCACGGTTGTTACTCAAGCTGACTTAAAAGCTCACCTTCAACTTTAGATAAATTCTTTTCTGTGTCTTATCTCTGCTTCCATCTTCCATCACTCACATACATCATCATTCTCTTCTCCCTCTGTATCACTTGCTGCTTTCACCATATTTTGACTTTTTTTTTTCCTAATTAATATGATTTTCCTTCTAATAGTCTTTTAATCCATTCTACTTCAACTTTTTCTGTTGCTTTCCTGTGTTGGCATTCCTTGAAGAACAAACAAACAAAAGCCTGCAAGGAAACCCCTGCTCCAAATCCGACTTTCTTAAAACACCCATAAAATCAGAATTTAATCAAATAGCAGCAGAACTTTTGGTTTAAATACCTGAAAGCTCACCTGAGATCTGTCAGGGAATACAGTTTCCTTAAAAGAAAACACAAATTCTTAATCCTTTTTTCCTTATGAGATCCAGCAGAGCTAAATAGAGATCCATCACTTGCAAAATTATTTCTGCAGTAAATCTAATAGATCAGCCCTGACAAAAATGAATTGGCAATGGAGAACATACATCATTCAAGTACTTGGAAAAGTCAGGTCATTTAGAAGGTGCTACGTCTCTAGTGGTTTTGGTTTAAAGCTGATTCACAGGACATTTTGTGACAGATACCTTTTGATGGAGGGTTCAGAGCCCTCCTCTCTCCTTGGTCTTCCTCATCTCCTGACACACTTGCTCATCACTCTGGGTGAGAAACAGTGCACAAGAGAACAGAAAGACCCAGGTATCAGTTTGCCACTGCCAAGCCTGGTTCGGTCATGAAACAGGTCATGTCATGGCTGCAAAACTACCAGGTTTAATTATTTCTTTAAACCAGGACAGAAAGGTTTTCTTGCAGGTAAGCAATGTAATTTCATTTTTTCCCCCTCTTTGCATCGTGGGCTTACTTAAAGGAAGCAGAATGCTGCAATTCTGTTCACAAACAAAAAGAAATTGCTGGATTTATTGATCCATCAAGGGAAATTCCCATAAAGAACAGAAAAATTAAATTCTCATTACATTTGTTATTTTTACAATTTACTCCTTATCTTACTGTGACAGGAAATTCCAGCACAGTGGCACTTTAAGTAATAGTTTCAACATAGAACTTCCTCCCTTGCACACCCCATCCAACTCGCCGGCAAAGGCCATGCACAGGGAGGGCAAAGGGAGGGTTTGATTGCAGCTCCTCAGCCTTCTCGTTCAGCAAACGGCCCTGGATAAGCACAGGTGACACAAGGCACACGTTTGTCCTGACACCGCTCTGTGTTTGAGAGGAGTCTCCTGCCCACCCGACCCAGCACGCCTCATAGTGATTGTTTCTTCCTAAGGAGATTTAGGCAGTTTGCGTCAATCAAGGATTTAACATGAGACATAAATGCCATCCCCTCTTAACACAAACAAACAGCTGCCAGCACCTTCCTTGATGAGCTAAGGACGCATAGGCGGCTGGCAAAAATTATAAAAGTTAGTCATTTCTAGTATGTTCTCCCCTTTTAAACATACTACCTAATCTTACCATTTAATCATAGGATTGATTTTAAAGGTCTTCATTTTTCTGCAGTAGCAAAAAAATACTTAAAAATACTATAAAGACAGACATAAATAAAATGGGGATTCTTATGAGTAATAATATTAAATGCCCAGAATTACATACAGAGTAGAAAAACCATTAACTGAGTAATCATAGGCAATCATTAAATGTTTTTCCAACTCCAACTGTCTAAATAAGGAAACAGATAGAACTCAGATAATGAATTATTGTATAACGCTTGCTCCTTAGTCCATGGAGTATACATCAGAACTACAGCAGAAATTAACACTCACAAGTCACAAGGCTTCAAGCCTTGTCTTTTTGCTGTAAATTGAATAATAATAATTAAAAACAATCTTGAAAATAATTGTTTCAAACTGCAATAGCAACACAAAACATGCTTGATTTTGCAAGCAACAGCTTCTGCTTTTTAAACCTGGCCATGTTCAACACTTGCTTACAAACCAAACAATTACATAACGGAATTATGAATTCTTTAAAAACTGGCCTAATCATTCCCACCATGAACTTTGGGAACCTAGCATGAAATTACCAGTTTGCCATGTGCCCAGTAGAAGGCCAATGAGGAAACATCCCTGCTCCTCAAACGAACTGTCACTCAGTGGCTCGGTGGCAGGGCTGGATGCATTTCGCTTCCTCACTCCCTTCCACACTCTTTGCCATCAGCACGTGTGCACTTTTTTCCCAGGTAAAAATGGTCTAAATACAGCTTACATATTGTCTTATTTCCTCATAAAATAATTTAAATAAGTACCTCTCCTTTGCCCTAGATTCTCATTTCAATAAGCTGTTTGATAGCTCCCACCGAACACCATTAAATCAGTTACAGTCATCCTTTTACCGACAGTTCCAAAAGATCCCTTCACAACGTTAGAAGCTTATTACAATTATAGCACCTCTTAGCACTTGAACTTTTGATCTGATTTCTTAAAAATAGCAAAGACTCCCAGATCAAAAGGACAATGCTGAAAAATAACAGTATTAATGCTATTTAATCAGCTCCAATTTCTTCTAGCCTCTTAAAGCAGAAAGCAGCATGCTGTATATTCTATTCTACATTCGGACCGACTCGAAAATTCTAAGCTGTGTCTTTGAATATTTCATTTTGGCACTGTTAAATAGCAGTTCGGGAAGCATACAAACCCCCATGCTAACATTTTGCAGTAAATCTTGTCCATCTTAACTTCCTATGTTCTTCTGCTGTTTTGGGAGTCAAATCCAAAAGTTTCACCGTGAGTTTCTTTCTTTCTACACCCCTGGAGAAGCAGGGATGGTTGTAGGACCAGGCAAACTGCCTCGCAGGCTCAGCACCTATTCCTCACTCTGTGGCTTCCCTAGGAGCCTTCTTGCTTTTCTGGAAAGCCTCCGTAAACAGCATTCAATTATGGTCTAAGGATATTTTCAGAAACCTCCAAAACTCTAGGTCCCGCTCACAGGGTAATATTGCAGGGTTTCTTAGACAAAATTAAAATCAGGTGTATTTCTATTGAAAGCAGGGTCCTAAACATATACTAAATTTCTGAAAACAAAACAGATGCTATGACTTTGTAGAATAAATTTGTCAACACATCATCTGATTATCTTTTTTTTTTTTTTTTAAGTAAAAGAGGTATGAGCCCACTCCTACCTGGGAAAAAATAATGTCACAAACATACCATAGAGATTTAAAAATAAAATGGCAATCGCTGGGACAGTTCTTGTCCTCACTTATGCTCACACAATCCCAATTAACACCGGGCAGAATCTGGCCCGCTGTGCAAGCCCTGTCTAATCCCCGCACTGTAGTCTGCCATGCCAGAAGGTTATTCCTTGAAACACTCCCCAGTAAGCCGGATAATTCTAGAAATGACATTTCAATGCCACTGAATCAGTTTGCCTTGTGCTGTGATCTAATTTCTAAGCCTTTTCCACTTGACTGTACTTGTATTACAACATAGAAATGGTGACAATGATACCTTTTTCGAGAAAGAATTAAAAAATCATGACTACTATTTTGGCCTGCAGATTGGGACACTCATTTGGAAATAATCAAGTCTTTGCAAAGGTAGCATCATCCCTCATTTGTTGTATATCTACAAGGTACACGACAAATTATGAAATCCGAGCAGAACTTTGAGAAAGACGGTATCAGAGAGTCAGAGTACCATCTAATGTGTGAGATCAAAATAACAAACCCGTTTGTTTAGCGTCTTCAGACTGCATTAAAAATGAGACACTGGAGTATTGAGAGCAGAGCAGCTGTTTTTACAATATTTAGTTCCTGG
The DNA here is from genome assembly GCF_000690535.1 of Cariama cristata. Lineage (NCBI taxonomy): Eukaryota > Metazoa > Chordata > Aves > Cariamiformes > Cariamidae > Cariama > Cariama cristata. The sequence continues at coordinate 42,648 of NW_009601153.1, read as the reverse complement.
CTCACAGAAAAAGGGCCTGTGAGGGCAGGGGAACACAGAGAGAAGCAGTGGACTGAGCATCTCAGAGGCTGCTGGAGCGGAGCCGGGAAAGTTTAGATTAGGTCACATCATTGTCCCAAGGCTGATGGCTCAAGGCCATTTTGCACCTCCTTGACTGCACTGCACTTATAGCTCATTATCTGTAACCCTGGATATAAGGCTGAGGGTTTGGCATAGGAAACTAAGATTTATGATGTAAGTAAAACCAGATCCTACAAACGAATAGGTTTTCTCTACTAAATGGAAACCAGTTTTATAAATATTTCCAAGTTCAGCTCCTTGCTGTGCTGACACTATAACCTATGTGGAATAAAGGGCAATCTGCAACAGTGCCATCTCTGGGGGGGAAGTACTCCGAATTCAGTCTCTGATTTCCTGTTTATGCCATGTAGGAATTAAACAGGGCCAGCTTCTGCACCAGGCCCAGGGTTTTGTGCTCTTTGGCAGCTGGCTTTGTCAGCTCCATGTTCACATCCAGCCGCCTACACAGGCAAGGAAGAGCTCATCCAGCTATTTCTTCACAGCTCTGAAAAACGGGCAGCTCACAGCAGGGCTCAAGGAGACGCTGTTCTGCCCAATGTCAAAGCCAGGAACACCGTTATTATGCAGATAAATACATCTATATTTTTCAGGATATTCCTGTCTTCATGACATAAGGGACATGAGTGACATGATATACCTCTGCATTTTCACTGATACCTCTCCTCAGAACACTTGGGTACCATTTAAAGACCACTGATCTTGTTACAGCTAATTTTCCAGTTTCACTCAATTTCTTCATGTGTTGCCTCTTACATTGTGAAAAATATTCAAACTTAGCATCCTTGGTAAAACTCATTTTTAACTCTGCCAGTCATGAGACTACTATGTTTATTTTATTTTTTTTTTTTTTTTTTAATTAGCAAAGCAGTAACATAAAAACCTTGAAAAAACACAATATAGCAGCATAAGGAAATTTGTATCTTCTCCATAGCACTCTACACTCCTTCACACTTCCTTGAAGACAATTTTAGTAAGAAAAATCAAAGACTATCAAGTCAACTAAAGTTTTAAGTATGCGGTTTTCTTCAAGTCAGACAGATGTCTGAACAAATACTTAGGCATACATGTAACAAAATAGATTCTGATGAATATTTAATTATTTCATATTCACCACAGATCAATGTTTTTAAAGTTGTCTCAGTAAATAAAGTGCATTTGATTGCAACAGAATTTTCTAAGTTCTGCTACAGTAACACCAATACAGTTTTATAAACCAAGAACCACAAAAGAATACTGAACCTCAAGTGTAACACTGACATACAAACATTGAAACACTTTTGGCGTGCCCCTCGCGACATGATATATCAGACCATCTGTCTGTAAAAGACCAGGGGATATGGGAGGGTTTCCCATACCATCAACTGGTAACTGATAATGGTATATCATAAAACATTGCAGCCAACTATAAATATCTCTGAAGCTCACCAAAATGCTTAGAAAGGGGTCAGGTAAGTGAAGGTTGTGTGCAATACAATAAGAAAATACTGCAGAGCAGAGAAAGAAGTGGGCTTCAAAAAAGTAATTTTGGTGGAGCAGACAAGGCTACTTTTGAGAGGAACTCAGGATGATGTTTCATCCTAGAGATTTTAATAAAACCACTTTAATATTTCTTCTTATATGTATGATTCAGACTAATCTATTCATATTGACTAAAGAAAAAGAGAGAGACATGTTGTTGCTATAATCTCACTAGAATTCTTCTTGAAACTGGGACAATACAAAAGACGAGTGCTGCCAGCAGCACAAACTCACTTTATGGAGGGATTTTGTAGAAGGTAGAACAGCAATTAAGGAGCCGATTCTGCACCCCCCAGCACAGGCCAGCCAGAGGCTCTAGAGGTCTCCCTGCCCACAGCCGCAGCCAGCCCCAGCAGCCTCGATGCTAGCTGAGAAGGATTCTTTAGCTTTCTCAAGCATATAGAAAACTGCAATTAAAACATCTCTGTCTGAAAATTTAGGACCTGAAAAATATGAATGTAGACTTTCCAAACCAGTTTGCAGCTCAGTGCTCTGCAGCCCATTGCCATATCAACATGGACACTTCATTCCAGCATGCCTTTTCCCTCTGAAATACATTCAATGATTTCATCTTTTCTCATGTCAAACTACATGAAAAAGAGAAAATCAGAAGCTCAATACAAAATAGGCATTAAATGACATCCCCAACTATATTTTTTATAAGGGTTGAAATCTTCCTGGCACAATACAGAAAACACTATGGAATGTTTTAAGCTTAGCATAATCCTAATATTATACAGCATTTTTAGATTGAATTATCCCAACCTTGAAAAAAGCATAATTCATGGGCAATGAACAGATCTGTACAATCTCCCATCACGATACGTGGTGCATATTACATTTAGGCACAGATACATTGAGCTGCGCATTCAGAGTAACGCACAAGGGGAGTATCACAGCTTTGCACTTGGCTGAATTTCAAGCTGACCCCCTTGACTGCCTTCTGGAGTTCCTGGCACTTCAGGCCATTTCGACTGGATCCACATCCAGCTGTGCCAGGGGTCCGTGCCAAGGTACTGCATGCTTATGAGGGACAGGAAGCACCACATCCAGAAAAGGATCTGGCAAGGGTAGAGGCCAAACTCAGCATTTCAACCCTGAAAGCTCTTTCCTACAAAGTTCCGAAATTTCTTATGGGAAAGAAGCATCTTACTCTTGAGACAAAGAGCTCAGCTCCTGATGTTGAGATCCCAGAATATCTCTGCCTCATTCATTTGCCAGACTTTATCCGGCAGCTTCAGAGGGTGCACAAACAGGAGTGAGCTACTGCAACAAAACACGTGAAAGATCAAGACTGAAATACATACGAAGTTTAACAGAATAAAAATAATGAACATGTAGCTGTATGAAAAGTAGGGAAAATCAGCAGATTTCAAGCATCGGGTCTGCCAGACTGAAAAAGCAGGAAAGCAATGCTGAAGATCATGTTCTATCAGCCCTAGTTAGAGCTGCTTGAAAAACTCATTTTTGGGAGCAGCGGCCAAATCAGTGTCTTGTAACATTATGCAATGTCTTGTACGATACTAGAAATAACCCAAAATGAATTTTTCCAGTTTACTTTTACTGAAATGCCAGTACAAAATGAATAATTTGGGGTTAAGAAATTTAATATTTTAAAAACTGATGTCTAATTCAGGACTTATTTTTAAGAAATGTCTGAATTAAGATTGTATGTTATAAGTACAACCCCTGATCAGAAATTTACACTCATTTGGGTCTGGGTAATGAACTGTGTCATGAATTCATTGATGATTTCCCTTTGCATCTCAGTAACAGTTAAACATATCTCCCATCTGCCAGACTGCTGAGATTTCAGTTTCAGCTTCCATACTACATACTCATTACCACAGTTAATATTACTTGGTAATCAAACAGAAAAGCACCTGAAGCAAAGAAATAAGACAGAAATAACCTTTTTATTCCCACCAGGCAAGAACTGAAACATGGTAATAGGGCAGTATGTTTACCATTTATGTTTACCCTGTACATAATAAAAGACTTCACCAACAAGAGTGAACAGGCATTTTTCATCAGCACTTTGGTTTTTCAAATGGAAGCTTTTTATTACATGCAAAATTACATTAAGCATGCAAAATGACTTAGTGATTTGCATAAACATCTTCCACGGTGTGCACAAAACTTGACAGCTGTGATTTGCTTTACCCATGCATAAATGACAACAAAATTGGCCCAAAGACTTTTATTTCACATTTTAAATGTGAAGCCTAACAGGGTAAAGAAAAAGGTTTTCACTTCCAGAAATACTGGAAAAACACTTAGCCCAGACCTAGTAAGAAAGCACTAGAAAAGAAAACAGGACAAAAAATGATAATAAATAAAAAATTAAGAAATTCCTAAATCTCAGGAGATTTGTAATCTACTGACCTCAATGCTGAAGGAGACATAAATAGAGTTACAAAAGCTAAATTAAGAGATATTTATTTTAAATGGTAAAGAATATTTTAAAGTGTCTTGAGAACTTACTATTTCAAATATCCAATATTTGTATTGAATACAAATTGAATATTGGAGAATATCCAAATATTTCAAACATTCAAATTTTTAGAATAAATTAAAAATTAAAATTTAAAGAATTCCAAAATATTTTTAGAACTTTATAGTACTTAAAGTATTTTAAAATACTTGGTTAATCTATTCTACAATTAAACTTTGAGCTATTTTAGAAGTCTACAAGGAGTAGCCACTGGCTGGAATTTACTGAAGGTTTATTATTTTCTTCTTTCTATAACAATTTCTATCTATTCAAAATTCGTGTAAAAGTAATTTTTGCTTTAGTCTAGGTGACTACACTGTGCCAACGGAAAGGCAGGTTCACTGTCTGAGGGGATGATTTTTTTCAGTTTTAACCAACATTTAGAAAGTGGGAGGGTATGGAAGAAAATGACTTGCATGAACTTTGCCTTTTTGCACTATCAGGCCTAGACCATTTAAATACTTCAAAGTATCCTCTTTAAACAGCACAGGCATTATTTAGACAATAAGCTGCTCAAGCCAGACAGGTTTATTATTTGCCTTCAGCATGATATGCGTATGAGTTACAGCTGAAAATCAAAACTACTTTTGGAGTAAATTCCACAAAACAATACTGTAACATGAATAAAAAAGTAAAAATTGAAAAATAAAGTCTTAAATATTTAGAATTAGAAGGAAATAAAGACAAACTCATAAAAAGTCAAATAATAATGTTAACAGAAATTTAACAAGCAAAAGATATTCTTTCCTATCCCATGGAAATAATGAAAAATTCTGCAAATTTATGAGATTTAAATGTTAACCACACCCATTCTGATTTTTTCCTTCATTTTTATTTACAGCTTTTACAAAACGACTTCTTTTTTTTTAGTGTTTTTTTTACTTGTGAACATATAAGTCAGGACTGGTTTTGGATAGCAGCCTCTTGAGTTTCTAAATACTTACTTAGCTAATTGCTTAGTAGGAAGGTAGTAGAAATTACATTACCATCTTTATGCTAAAAAAAGTTTAACAGCATTTGGGGTTAAGCACAATATGGCCTTGACAGTAGTTTGCTGTCTTGTACCGGAAGGCATACAGCACAGCACAGGAAAAGAGCCTTGAGGCATTAGTATAATCCACCAAGGTTAAAGTAGGAAAAACAAAATTACTTAATACATTTTAAGCCCATAGTACAGTAAATGTTCCATTGCTAGGAAGCAATCCTGGCTAAAAATGCAGCTCTTTTTAATATGCTGACTTTATGTCTAAAAAATGCCAGAAAGAGGTCTCACTGAAGGTATTTCTCACACCCCTCCTCTTGTTCAAGAGAGTCCCCAATTCACATTCATGAACGTATGAAGCTGAAGTGCTTCTTAGCCTGGAGTCTATGTTTGACCAGGAAAAGGCAAGCTGAAAAGATGGATGATCTTTACTAACATCTTGTAGGAGTGCTCACATCAGGGGAACCACGGAAATAACTAAAAACTCTTCAAAATTATCAGATTTAAAGTTCTGATCCCCCACTCTGACCATGGATTGGCCACTCATGAAGGAAGACTTTCCCCATCAGCCACCTGAGAGCCCAGGGACAGGCTGACTGACTGGGGAGTTGTCGGAGGGGGAACTGAGGGATGCAGTAAGCAGTCCCAAACCCCACCCTATATGCTGTGATAAATTCCCATGAATAACCAGCATTTGCCCTGTTCTGTGAGAACAAAAGCATTCAACTGTCCTAATTTACAGCTGTAAACAGATGAAGCAATGCTTATTCATGCAAATTAAAAAGTAAAAACCTCAGAAACAGAAAGCAGAATTTGGCAGTAATAGTGCTCAGGAGTTGCATCTGTTTAGCTAGAGAACTGACCAGTTCTCTAGTAATACTGGACCAGTAAGTTCAGTACCATTAAGGAACACATCATGCCAGAACATGGCTTGAAAGGGATGAGTGTGCCATGAGTAACTTGAAAAATCGGAACCCAGTCCTTACTGGAGGCTCTGGATGAAGTCACAGTTGTTAACACTTCATGCAACAGATCCACTTAGTCACATTTCAGAGGATTAACAACATATTAATGAAATAATAAAATAAATAACCCTAAGCACAGAATTGCAAAGGCATCATTGAAGACTGATCACAAAATATCACAGTTGTCTATTCTACAGTTCATCTTTAGTGAATGCGTTCTTTAACTAAATTGTGACACAAAACCCATGTTTCTAGTAGCTACATAGCGTCCCTGAAAATGAATGTATAAGTAGAGACTGATAATGGCCTTTAAAAGAGCAAGTTAACAATCTATAATAATTGTTTATAATTACTAGACACATTTCCTATTAATAATTGTTGTTATTGCTGAATTATTTTCCAATTAAACTTTATTTTTTATGACTTTATTTTTTATGTTTTCACTCCACAGTCCTTTCTCCTTCTAGGTGGTTTTCTGCTAGAAAGGAAGGTAAGATGATTGTTTTTGACTGCAAAAGTACTTCATTTACTTTACTACTCTAACCCAAGTAGCTGCAGTTTAACAGGCAGGGTTAAGGAGGAAAGGTTCAGAACTTCAGTAGACCTTTTTTTCACCTTAAACTAACTTATAATGAGAATCAGTCACTGTCTGTGTGTGGGATCAGACCAAAGTCCTGTTGTCTTCCTGACTCTTAAAAGTTAAGCCCTGATTCTCAACATTTGCTATTCTCAGTTTTTCTGGCCATGCAGGATGATGCAGAGGAGAGCTGGAACCCCTCTGATGGCTTTGCAAGGCCCCAGCTCATAAATGGGCCAAATGCTTGCGTGAGAAATGGCCCACCATGGATGCTCACAGTTAGCTCAGACCAGTTTAAGATGAAAATGCAAAAATTTCAGCACTCCTGAATGTCCTCGCCCTCTGGATGAACTTTCTTCAATTTCACAGCCATTGTCCCTTTTCAGATTTTCAACAGGTTTATTATCTTTTCATTAAACTCCTTTTGTTCTGCCTCAAATAGAGAACAGCATGGGCACCCTTTTAAAGGAGAACCAAGTTTGTCCCTATCCAACAAGATAAATGTCTGTTATGTTCATAAACATTATGTTTGGAGTCATACACTTACTGGTTAGTAAACAACCCTTCGCATCAGTGAGGTGTAAAACTCTCCCTTTTCTCTACAATGACTATTTGGCACCTTTAGGGAGGAATTTTCTTCTCTTTGGACTTTATGTTCCCTGTTACTATGCACAGCCACAAAAGATGTGAATATCTAACTAGGCTAATTTTTGTGTAGCTTGATACAGGCTGATAACAGAAATAATAGAAATTAATCACTTTGGAAGCATAATGGTTTTGAATGGCTTTTCCTCAACCTCCTCCTTTTAGTCAGACACATTCATAGAAGAAAAATCCTATCAGAATGCATGCACGAAGTAGTTAATTATGGGCACGTGCCAAGTCTGGTTTTTAAAGGCTCTGATTTCAGTGAGAAACACTAAAGCAGTTTTTGCTGTCTGGACATGAGGAATTACCTACGGATTTTTACAAATTACACAGTTTGGCAAGTCTTGAAAATTTCAACCTGAACTACAATCTCATCAGTGCCATTAAGTCTCTTGTTAATGATGGATGGACATCAAAACATAAAGTACTTCAGAGATATTTTACCCTTTGTTCCCAAATATGCTTCAACATTATTACCATTGTTAATATTTATATTCTCCTATGTGCATTATATCTGAAATAATTAGAAAGAAATATACCTGAATAATTAGAAATAGAAAGTTATCTCCCTTCTTTTTCACACTGTAGTGAGATTTGGCCTTGAATCTTCACTAGTTCAATTTTCTATGTAGATTTAGAACTGTAATACCATTCAATGTGGCAACAATACAACTGTTAATACAACAGCTACAAAATCACATTACTAAAACCCACTGGTAAGACATTAGCACACTGCAATATATCAGGAATAAATCAGCTACTGGCATTTGAAGAACAGCCTTAGTTCAAAGACCACCACACAACGTTATAATTAACTAACCTGGAATGCAAGAGCTTTTTCATTCCTTTTCCTTAAAAACGCAATATTTATAACAGAGAGTTTACACCGTCACTAGGAGAACACCAGTTGCCAAAGCCAATGCGTTCATTACTCATGATGTAACTCGCAGCATGAGGAGTTCCTTGAAAACTGTATACTACAAGAATACAGTAGTTTCCATTACTGTGGTAACATACCACGTTTCTCATAGGATTCAAAGTATTTCCCTTAGCAACAATAAATCTACGGAAGAAGACACAAGGGAGTAGTTAAAAGCATTTGCTATAAGTGGAAAGAAGTCCTTAATTCACTATCATGAGCTAGTCCAGCACTGTTCAAGTCGTAAATATGTAGAAATTGCTCCTGTAGTTTAAACCAATTGTGTTTATGGAGTTCAACTTAAGTGATTTTTTTTTTAAGGAGGCCATGTGCACATTTTTAAGAGTTATTTTAGTTACAAACACAATTTCAGAGAAGGTACTTTGAAAACAAACCAGATACTTTGTCCCTTGGAAGAGGTCACCTACAAAATATCTCTTAAAATAATCCCTTTCCAATTTACCAAGACGTTAAGGGAAATTTACAGGAAAGGCTGCAATTCAAAAGCCATTTCTTCATGAATGCCTGAATCACCCACAAAAATAGTTCAAATTAAAACCTGCATGCTTACTTGGATCTGATCACTTAGTATGTTATTTTCCCACTAGCAGTTCAGATTTAGAGAGGTACCAGTGTTTCATTAACCCATCAATACGTGAACCCTTCTCTGTGATCATTGAACTGGTCACACATGTAACACAGTGCATAGGTAACCGTATCAGTAAGGTGGTATAAGGCTATATTACCTGGGCAACACTGTCAGACACACCAAAATTGGGACCTATTGGGAAAAAAAAGTGATTCAGGGAGAGTTGTTCATTTGGGTGAGAATAAGTTTTGGCAGAATGATGCAGTGACTGATGGTGTTTGGGGGTGCTTATCAAGCAGCCCCAGACCCGTACGTCAGGTCCTCCTGCAGACAGCTTAGAAATCACAGTGCTAGGTTAAACAGCCATGCCGCTAGGCTATCAGTGGGGACTGGCTTTGCTTCAGACAGAGAAGTATCTCCTCTCCTCGCACCAATCTCACTCCAGTCATGCACACCAGCTAAATGCTCCATTTGGGTTTCTTACCAAACCCTGCAGATCAGCACTGCTGGGCCACAGCGCTTGGGTCACAGGCACAGGGACTGCAGCCCTGGGAACTGCTACTGGATCACTGGATTTGCTGATATAAAATGAACTTCCTATTGGTTTTGGAAAGGTGAGACATTGGTTTTATTAATTTAAAAATACTGCTAGTCCAACAGTGTACAGAGGCGATTGATTGATCACATGAGATCATCTGATGGAGAAAAACAGACCCAATAATGCATGCAGTGCAATGCAGCCCACATTCCCTGTCATTCCTAACACAGGTGAAAAGACTGAAATGTCTGCTCTGGTGACAGTGTAGAAAGATGTTGTGTGACTGATGTCATTTTACTCATCAGAAATATAGTATAATCATACCTAGTGTTGCCCTCGCATTGTTATATAGCACACAGAGGTTACATCAGAGCACATTTACTGACTTCAAACAAACATTCAGAATAATTTCTTACCCTTATATGACAACATTAAGCACGTGACAGAGCTGACGACATTTGAAACCATACTTGAGAGTACAGTTTGTTCAGAAGAAAGTTGGAAAGTCACTTAGATTTTGTTCTATCCTTGTGTCATTTTGCCAGGAACTAAAGAGCACAGCCCTGTTCTGCCCTGTCCCTTCTCCTGCCACTTTGTTGGCTGTAGCACTGGGAACACTTCGAAATTTCTGGCAATCCAACGCTTTTCAACTTACTCTTCATGTTGAAGCTTGTAGGAGAACTTAATTAAGTTTATGAGCTTTTGTAAGTCACCTTGCAAGAGCCCAGTTGTCAGCACTGAAATAGCTGGCATACAGCTTAATTTCTGTTTACAATGGGAAAAATCTCATAACACAAGTGCCCGCGATATTGAGAAATATTTTACAACTAAAAAACCCAAGAATTTGTCAAAACTCTTAAAATGAAAACTACCTAAGTGAAACTAATTATAGATATAATATTACATTAATGATACATTCATATCACATTAATACTTTTTAACAGTTGAAAATATATTTGAAATTAGATGTTTTGTTTATTTTTCACAGAATAATACAATTTATGAGCTGCTGAATTACAAAGATGCTTTAGTCAGCAAAGGGTGATTATGTTTCTTCTTCCGCTACAAAAATCTGCTCCTAAAAGTACGTTTTTTAAGAGGAAATTAATGTCCATTCTATAGTTCTATTTTGTCTCATTAGCTTTAGGCTCTGTCAATGGTTAACGACTCCAAAGAATATCACCATGTATTAATGCCTTCCAAGTATGGTATTCCACGCATTTAGGCACTCCAAGTACTTACGCACTCCTGTTTTGTCAGTGTTCAGAAAGAGACTAAGTCATTAAATAAAACTCAATTGCCTTACAATAGGAAGTATAGTAAAAGTTAGAAGAAATCCTAAGTGATCAACCAAACAGAACCGCAAAAATTAGTTGTCTGGTCTGTGAGAAACAAGTCACGGTATATGACCAACTACCAAGTCTGCAAATCAAGGTTTTTGTGAGAAGCCAAGAGTTCTTGAATTTGTGGTTGTAGTGTGGTGCTTCTGCTACATATTCATCTGTCTGAATGAGCGCAGAGCGTATTAACTGCTGCTGTAATTTCTGACAACTAATTATGCCGAGGCATTCCAGTAGCATCCCATTTTCGTCAAGAGGCAGGAACAGCTCTAGAACTAGATTAAGATGATGGATTATAAAGAGGAAGCATCTTGTCAGAAGATGTCATATCTGACCCATGCCTTCTAATAAGAAATAGAGGTAGGTATCAACAGCTGAGATAACATTACTTCGATTTCCCTGTTCCCTTTGTGCTTTTGGGATTTCATTCTGGTTTTCCTGATGTCTTTAGGCATTCTTGCATCTTTAAGGAGCAATGAAAAAATCTGTAAAATAATATCTTGCATATTAGTGCACTGAAAGGACCCAACACAGCTACACACCATTTCTTTTAACACCATGCTCTCTTCCTAGTCTTAGAGAGATTATGTTCTTTAAACGCATCTCTCTCAAATTGTTTATTAGCCTTATTTCAAGCAGTAACATTTACTATTATTTTAAAATATTACTCTTATTCACAATAAGACTACCTAGTACAATAGATAGTGCTTTATGTATTTCATGGCCGCCTCTTTCAATTATTGTCTCCTATGGTGCATATGAATTCTTTATTTAACACAGGGTATATAGAGAGGGAAATTTGAGAGTAAAACCTCAAAATGACTGGAAGACTCAAAGGAAATCATATCAAAAAGTGCAATTCACTCTTTGCCACAAGGTAGATTTCAAATAGGAAGCAAGTCTTCCAGTGGAAGAAAAAGCCCACAAGACAGTAAAACCTGCAAGTATTGAATGCAGATAAGCCCTGCAATAAAATGATTCACACCTGAAGAATATGGTATTGGTTTGGAATGCTGAATATTAAAAAATCGAGGTCCTGTTCGCAAAGCACTTCCTCTTATTTTCTAAGAATTCTGAAGATAACAAGATATTATCACAGTAACTATCAAAGTGCCAGTTGATGTTTATCAAATTAAATTTACTTAATAAATTGTCCCAGACTTGGTTATCAATACTTTACATTCAAGAACCAGGTGTTACAACGTGGCAGAAGTCTCACGGAGCAGGATTTGCCCTGAAGAGCAGCCAAGGACATGCTGAAATGAGGAAATGGCATTTGGCCTGGAAATAGGGCAAGAATTCAATATGCTGTATCCAATAGAACTCAATCTGTTATAGCAGCCAGATACTTATTAACCGAAGCCAACATGAAGCAAAGGAAGTTAGGAAGCAGAGACAGCAGGAAGTCAGACATAAAGGCAATCCCTTAGGCCTCTGCAGAGAAGGCATCACCAATGGGCTCTAGGTACAGGTCTGGATTTTTGAATTCTTGAAACCTAAAGTTTTACAGCTGTATCTACTTCTTTGCTGGTTTTTCAGTGCAAATTATTTTGAATCTCTAATATCTTTTGAATCTCTCATTTCCAAGATGTTTTGACTTGTGATTTAAAGCATTGAGGAATCATGTATAATGGAAAAGAGAGAGATCTTCATTGCCAATGTGTATCTTGGGAATGTAAGATATGCTTCCATATACGGAACTTTTCTGCGTGTTATTTGTACATATATTTTCTTCTGTGTGACATACCTTTGCATATCATTGTCCAGATTTATCTAGTCTAGTAATCAACTGTTATACTCTGTGTTAACAAGTGATGATGCTGCTTTCATTCTGTAGAAAATGTCTTACTGACGTCTCTTCCTGACACCTCAAGAGGCAACAAATAAACACTTCCTAGTAAGTAGGTAAGTATATTCCTGATGATCATTCAGAGAAACTATGGTAACTGTATTGTTGGGTTTCTTTATTGTCGTAATTTTTATCATACTTCTTTCTACCACAATAAATAAGAAAAATGAATGCTTTACTTGGTTAAGTTCTCTGCACAGTATTACATTCAGATTTGCTCTAAATACTAAAAACAATTTCCACATGGGAAATCCTGTTCTTAGTTTCCTTCAAGAACAGGCTACCTAATGGAAATGGAACTTAGGAAGGCTTTCAATGTAATCAGTAAGCCTTATGAATTTGGTATAAATAGTTAGATATAAATATACTCCTATGAATAAGTATAAATTGCAAGAAATAAACAGATACAGAAAAGTCTGAGCATATAATTACTAAATTTCCATTAAATTCTGATCAACTGTATCCAAAACTTCATAACTAAAACATGGATACATTTCTTGAATATTTCTCACGAGCCCTTTTTATTGTATGCATAATTTTTGTTCAGCATCACACATTACTTGAAGGACAGTATAACTTGATGGTGTAAAATAACTGCAGGACATTACCAAATCTATACACAAGCAGAATTCCAGTGGAAATTTAGCAACTGTGAAGAGCACAAGTATTTTGAAAAGGGAGCAAGATGAATCCAAACAGAAAATTATACAGCCTTAACATACAGTGCTACTGTGTTCAACACAACATAACATTTCTATATCAACTATAACATAAATCAAAGGGTTAAAACTTCCCCACCTTCCTTAGTTTTTATAGAGTCTTCCTGGTGTTGTAGCATGTTCTCAGCCTTAAATGTTCACTAGCTGCTCTCTTCTGTCCCTTCCTATTTCCCTTGGCTACCATATTTTTAGGAGTAATTGTCCCATTAATGCACTGATGATTTGAGTGAAGAACTCATAGATGCTTATGCAGTTACATGTTTAAATTTGACATGATTCACTGGAAAAATAAACTATTTACACTTTATACACTCTGGGACCACTTATCACTCTAGAAATGCAAGATTTATCTGGCAATTCATCATAAATGCAACCTCAGCTTTAATCTTTGCAATTCAAATACAGGAAAATTACATTGCAAATTTATATTGCAAGCTTCTCCAATTGTAGTAGTGGAAAGAAAAGAAAAAAGAAAAGAAAAAAGAAAAGGAAAAGAAAAGAAAAGAAAAAGGGAAATTATAATAGAAATAACTAACCCACTGGAACATACAGTTTGCATTCCTGTATCCAGATTTTAATGACAAAAGACAGTACAAACTGCTGAGAAAAACAGGCATAATTTCCTTTCATCCACAGATGTTTCTGTAATTTCACCTTCTTTTTCATTCAGACAACATTACCTTCAAAGTCAGGTTTGTAATTTTTCCTACGCTCTCCTCTATCCCAGAATAAACTGAAGGTCTCTAAAAATTTCTCTTCATCACGACAGTTCAAGGCAGCTCAAATCAATTGTGACTGCATCAACTGGTAACAACTTCTGCCTTTTTATTAACTCTTGATAGTGGAAAACCCTCTTTTACATCTTAAAAAGGGGAAAACATATTCCTCTTACCTTCCCTCTTACATCTGTGTGGTTACAAAGGTCTGTAGAGATTAGAAGTAGCAATTAGATGTCTGTGGTAAATGCTTATGTATACTATTACACAGTATTAAGAAATAGTACTCTAGGAAAGTTAACTTCTCATTACTGTATGAAGTCTGTCAACAACTTTCTACCTTTAACATAAACTGTCCTCCAGCCTCATTAAAATTGCTGCCTGGTAGTCATAAACTCAGCACACACTGCGCATAAAGATGAAGTGCTAAAATTAATGATAGATTCCAATTTGGAATGTATCATCAATTTATTTTCAAACATGATTGCTTATTTTTAAAGATCAAGCAATCTGCCTAAGTCAAGCAGTGTTACCGATAGGGATGTATCGCCTACATCCAGACCAAACTCCCAGTGCCAGCAGACTGAGTGCAATCATAGCCGCGCACACACAGGCTCCTACTGCCTGCAGAAACTGCCATGAGTGCAACTCGGTTTGCTGGTACAGCCCAGCTGCTGTGAGGATGTGGGCAGAATCCTGGTTCCCCTGATTTAAGGGAAAACTTTCAGAAATTTCAAGGGAAGTAAGTCTTCTAGCTTACAGCAGACTACTTGAAGTTCTGCATGCCCTGACAACCTTTCTGCTAATTGGATTATGCATGTAGCTCCAACAAAAATCTGTGGGAATTACACTGACAAACAAGTATAAGAAAAAACAGAGGAGGGGATTAATCTCTCTGCCTTTTGTTTCCTAGTACTTTGAATCCCCTGTACTTTCTGTAGCACACCACTTGAGTCCTGCGCAAGCAAAAGGAGACAACCCAGCAGCCACAGGAGGTTTCCCACAGGTTTGCCTCTGAAGGATAGAGACAACACAGGCCTGATTCTATTAATAGAAAAAAACTGGGCCGCCAGCAGAGAGCGCCAAAGTTCTCATCAGAACTTCCCCGAAGAAGCTTGCCCTAAGACCCAAGAATGCTAGAGCTGTCTCCAATTGAAACTAAGGACCTGATGGCAACCAGAAAGCAAGCAAATGACAATATCATTTCAGTCCATGACTATTTGACAGAACGAGTATCACATTAGCACACATTAGGCCAGGCTGAGACAGAACCAAACCAGTACCCTATTGATTTACTGAAAAGAAACACCACTTCATAAGCAATGTAACAAACAAGAGATTTTTTTCCTTTTTTTTTTCTTTTGCCAAGAATGGGGTATTTCAGCCAAAAATGTCTACAGCTGTTTCAGCTATGTCAATCTTTAAATGTCAAGAGCCATGATTTATCAAAGGACGAAGTCCTCTACTCAAGCCAGAGTTGAGTAATCAATTGCCTCTTGTGCCATAGACTAATCAATTACTGTATGGGTACATCTTTATCCAACAGAGATACTGTTGCTGTCAGTAGTTCTCTACTTAGACTTTCCATCAGATACTTGCCTATCCTCTTTCAGTAACATCTTAAAACAGCCCTACAAAATTAGCAATAGCTTTACTATTTTCCACAGATAGGTGACATTTCCATCTTTAATATTTCCTGACTTCATCCACTTTTGCACTCTCTTCACAATACCAACACTAAACCAAACCAGAGTAATAGCATGCCTATAAATAGCGAGTTTCCTCTCATCCATGGACCTTGAGAACCTCAAGCAAAAAAACTCATCCGAGGGAACCTTTTGTCCTCTCTGTTAGAAACACAGCAAATTTCATTTGTATTTTCATTATCTTCCATGTTTCAGGGTAAACCCATGCTCAGATAATTTTTCAACTGTCTGTTCCTCAAACTGCTTGTTTAATTTCCTATTTTCAAGTTGACCCCAAATGCAGACACAAAAACAGAACTCTTAATGTAGGCACACCCCTCCTCTTGGTGTTTCTGTATTTGTTTAATCCTTCCTTTCTAATACTATCACATCTCTTAAGATTCAAAGCTCTAGTTTGTCTTTATCTCCCTTTTCTCCCTTATAATTATACCTTCTTCTCTCCTTTTTTCTTTGACCACTTAATCCTCCATTTTTTCAAGTTACTCTGTATTTCAAGAGTTTCCAAATCAATATAACTGAACTACTCTTTACATTTTCCACAGATGTCTCATCCTCTCTTGAAACATCCTGAGTTGGAACAAGCATATTTCACTATTTACATCCTATCTTTCTTCTTTCATCCCTCACTTTCTGTACCATTGTAACACTATGTGCACCACCATGAAACTTCTTAAGTAATAAAGTGAGATAGAAGTATCAGTCGCTTTTATTAGCTCAGGGAATTCACCAGGAATTGTAATTTAGTTAATTACATAGAAGTCAGTCTTCCTCCTCTGTAAATACCATTCGTTTGAATTTGAGTGATACTAGGTGTGTGACAAAGAGCATTAATAAGTAAGAGGACAGAGATAAAGGATATTTTGCAATCAAGAAGATTTATCTCTTAAATACCAACACTGACAACTCAATTTAAATATTAATAAAAGCAGAAATACACTGTGTATGCACTCTTAAGCATCCTACTTGCAGTACAGGTAATACAGCAAATTTCCTACCCACCCAAACCTGTCTTTCAGGAAGAAAGTGGCACACAGACTTTGTTATTTTTTTGCAGTGGGTACCAAGATCTATAATTACTGACAGCAAAGCATGGCAAGAGGCTCCACAGCTTTCAGCTAAAGAGCTAGAATTTATTTTTGAGTATCTGTGGCTCAGTGACCTTTCTGCTCAGTAGGTTGCCTTGGCACTGAGTCAAGGTTTGCAGCCCTCCAGCAGGGTTTGTATGGCTCCAAAAGCCAGAAGACATTTGGATAGGAAAAAAGGGCTGTATCTGGGACTTTCTCAAATCATGCTACCATTAAAAATCACATCAAGTAAAAATTAAATATCTTTCACAGAATGCTTAAAGGTGTTTATTCCTCTAATATACCAGAATAACAGACTGGCCAAGTAGTTTACAGAAAATACAGGGAAGAAATCTTCCATTAACAGGCATAGAACAATATTTTGAAGACACTATGGTACTTCAAATTTTAAAGTTCCTTTAAGCTCAATTCTCACCACCATCTGCTGCTTAGGTCAAAACCATACTTCAAAATAATCCACAATGTCCCATAGCTGCTTTTATTGTAATCTACTGGCTTTTGCACTGGTGTAGGTCCTACCTACAGTTGTCACAGAGCTCAAGGATAGGATTGCTTCTTTGTACATGAGGTAACAATAAAATTGCTTATATTAGACAATAAAAATTAAATTCATGTCAATAGAGTCAACTTAACAAAATGATTCCATTAGGGATAATTAAATGGATGCATTTTGCAAATCAAATATAAAAAAACCCAAGGCACTAGATGACAAACAGATTTTACAGTCATCTCGTCTAGGTCAGCCTCAGTTCTTACTAGTAACTTTTGAAAACATTCACATGTGGCAGCACCAACAGCCTTTAGAGAGAGAATTGAAAATATTCTCTACATAATTTAAAACTAAAGTCACCACAGCTCCTACAACGCCATTTACTGCACTTGAAAAGCCACACACCACGTGCAGCAGTGACCAAAGCTTTCCTCAAGACACGTGCATGAAACCAAGGCTGTAATTCACGTCTGGAAACCCCGGAGCCTGTAACAAAGACATGTACATCTATCAAATGGTATCTGAAGAACTTCTGAGGAAGAAATAGATCTCTAAGAACTTGTCAATTCCTCAGCTCTTCAAAGACATGAGAAATTAATTTCTCAGCCTTGTCATTTCTGAGATGAGAGTCCTTGCAGCAGTCAGGGGTCTGTCAGACACATTGGTGCAAAATGTCAGAAAAAGTCCCAGGAACTGCCTAGCTTTTAAAAACTGGAGCAGGTCTGGGTTTTTTTCCACAGAGGAAGGCACCCAGGTAGGCACCTGGAAGCCCTAAAGGGGAAATATAAATTGTGCAGGTAGCAGTCTTTTGTACAAAGATATACCAGCATAGCATGGTTTCTGTCCTTAAGAACTTGTATGCTGAAGACACAAAGATCAAATGCCAACTTTAATTACAGAATAACATGAGTTTAGCAAACACGTTGATTCAGCAAAGTGGTTGACCAAAGTTTAACTTTTAAGCTGGTGAGAAATAAGCTGAAAATTCAGGAGACATTGAAGTGTTTTGCTGGATTATAGCCTGTAATGGAAATACTTTTAAATTGTTGTAACCCATGATTTGAGTTGTATGTTATAGGAATTATTACAACAGGAACCACTCAAACCAGTGGAGGAGAAGCCTTACAAGAAGCAGTGCAGGTGCAGCAGTGACCCAACCTGAGCTGGCTTTGGTGCCCAGTAACTCCATGCAGCCCACCACCTCTCTTGTACTGAATGACCACCATAACAGATGGAGTCCAAAGTGATGGACTAAATGAACTCAATGGACATTTTGTGGACATTTCTGGACATTTTATGGACATTTTACAAGGGTGGTCCATAGACTAAGGGAATGATATCTGCATATTATATCAAAGGATGGGAAGGGGGGTGGTGGTTAATAAGGAGTTATTGGATAGGGTGGGACCTGAGGATGAGGTAAATGGTATAGAATAAGGGTGGAGAATGTGCTGGTTTTGGCTGGGATAGAGTCAATTTTCTTCATAGTAGCTAGTATGGGACTATGTTTTGGATTTGTGCTGAAAACAGCATTGATAATGAAGAGATGTTTTCATTAGTGCTGAGCAGTGCTTGCACAGAGTCAAGGCCTTTTCTGCTTCTCATCCCACCCCACCAGCGAGTAGGCTGGGGGTGCACAAGGAGTTGGGAGGGGACACAGCCAGGACAGCTGACCCCAACTGATGAAAGGGGTATTCCATACCATATGATGTCATTGTCAGCATATAAAGATGGGGGAAAAAGAAGGAAGTGGGGGACGTTTTGAGTTATGGCATTTGTCTTCCCAAGTAAGGGTTATGCATGATGGAGCACTGCTTTCCTGGAGATTTTTTACTCTTCTGATTCTCTCCCCCATCCCACTGTGAGGGCCACTGAGCGAGGAGCTGGGTAGGGCTTAGTCGCCAGTTGGGGTTAAACCATGTTAAACCACGACATAGCCAAAATTTTTTTCTTGCACTCACCCTTGTGATTCAGCCTTGGATCTTCATATTTTCACTGAATATACACAAAGGTCAAGATCAAATCACAAGACAGGTAAAACTTTGAGTCAAATTCCAGATTTTCAGGGAGTTGAAGATAATCTCCAAGTGATACTTTGAGCAGGTATCTGATTCTGTAAGGTGCCCTTGTACTTCACTGCAGTGTATCTCGGGCTTTCAGAATATTAGAGCACTAACAAAAATTACCATTATGTTCTGAAATATTCTTATTACTGGTTTTAAACATCCTCAGTGCGATAACTTTTCTAATTTTTTTCATTTAAAATACTAATCACAAAATTATCTTTATACTTACTGAGAAAATGATAACTTCCATCACCCAGTAGTGAGTAACTTTTACACTATATTGCCAAAGATGGATGAAGTGACTAAACATACCCACTCCCCAGGAAAACCAAAGGAAAAGAGGCAAATGCAGAGATACATAAAAATATCTTCATCTTGTTATAGAACTGAATTTCTTCCTTTTGCTCTCTCTGTCTCAAACAGATATCCAGTCACAACCATAAAATACTAACAGAATACACTTAAATCAAAATTAAGTGAGAAATCCTTGCAAATAACTTTTGGAGTTTTATTTATTTATTTTTCAAGGGGAAAAACGTTACACAATTTAGAAGTAATCCCAAAAGCTACAGTGGTTTGGATGCTGCATCTTTTTCTTTATAGATGTTGCAATCTTGTAAGTTGCCATTTTTGCACTTGATTTCTCAAATCAGTTTATAATTTATACATTTCACAAGTGTAACTATGAGTTTAGTGAAACAATTACAGGTCACTAATGTTTACCATACAGAGATATGCCATCATACATAAACTCTGTATCAATCATTCAATTGAAATGATCACCAAAATTTACTGGTTTCATGACAGCATATACCTATATCCTTTTGTATGCAAAGTGGTAGTGAAAGTATGAGAGAGAGAGGTCTTATTTATTTTATTCTTGGTGATTATTCCACAGTGCAAAACTATGGGTAAGAGTAAGTACCTCAGCATTCTCCAACATAATCACCAGAAATAGGTATTTTAAATACCTAAACCTGCAGACAATCATAGCTGCAAAAATAAAGGAGTGCTACCTCCAGGAAGACAGACTGTGTATGTGAGCAGTTTATTCCTCAGTATCTAAGCTGGGGATACAAACATCTATCAACTACACTTATATACAACCACACCCTGCTTCATGAACACACTTAAATTTCTAAGTAATTGGAAACTTAATGCATTTTCATAGCTATTAAACACTGAGCAGTTGCAGGGAAGGGAAGATATCTGTATCCTCATGTCTAGCAGTGATGTCCTTTACTCCTGAACAACCCCAGCCCTGTAGACAAGGTAATGCAGTTATGGGCAACACAGTTGGGGCAAGATTTAGGACTCAGTGAGGTCACTGAAGAACCCCTAAAGCCATCTACTGAGCAGTTGTCAGCATGTCCAGGTTTCTGCATGAAACCAGGGTTTGATGATATTCTGCTTATTTGGTAGAGCAGGCAGTGCACTGGCAGCATTGTATAATCATACGTGATGAGGGTTAGGAAAGGGCACTGTTACTTACTCTGGAATTATATTTCATGCTTGCTTTATTCCCCTACAGGGAATCCTAGATTCTAACACAGAAATAACATATCAGGACAAATTAACAATGTATTTTCTTAGTAAAAATAAAGAAAGTCAACAGAAAAGACACTGAACCTGGACTCCTTCATCCCACTGTGTATTACAGCTTATTACAACATACTGAAACAACTCCTGGGCCTTTTTTGATAATGTTTAAAGATGTGGATTATACTACACATAAGAATACCTACAGTCACAAATCATTGAAATATATAAAAATAGAAATTAAAATATAATTAACATCATTAATCCCCTCCAAACTTTTAAACCTTACTCTTAAGGCCTTGATCCTGTACCCTGAAAGCCACACCAATTTTACAATTAATTTAAAAGTACGTAGCACAAACCCTTTACCAGCACAGATCAAAAGTACATATCAAAAACCAGTAAGCAATCAGTCTATAATTTTAAAATTTCCAAATATAGTTCCTTCAAAATACTGGTGTTCCAATTAATATATTTTTTATTTCTCTAAATCTTAGAAATAATTTAAATAATTATGCTATTTAATCACTTATAATTCTTTTCATCTACCTTACACCTCAGTCTATGTAAGTTTGTACATATATAGAGAGAAGCATATTCATATATATCTGAAAAAAATGCATAATTACAGAAATTTTGTTCATCCTTTTGTACTTACCCAGGACACATTTTTAGCCTTGGGTGTTTTTAGCATGGCAACATGCAAGGCTGAGATAACCAACAACAGCCCCACCAGCATGGAAAGTCAGATGTAAAGGTAGTCCAGGTGCCTCTGTTACCCCAGGGAGTACAGTCCCTCAGCCTGGCTGACACCGGCACACTGAGCATGTGGCCAGGTAACAATAAAAAAAGTCATTTTTCTTCCCGATGTACAATCCAGTCAAACAGAGACAAATCTTTGAGAAATACCTGTCTTCAGCAGCAGCTGGCTGTATTTCTGTATATCCATGAAATCCAAAGTTGGCTCTTCTCTTGGAAAAGTTAAAACCAAAAGTAAGGAAGACCCTCTCTTACAGACACTTCACTCTTCCACCGGGAAAACACAGAGCCCAGTTCCACCCAAGCACCAGGCTTGTAGGAGAATGAAGCCCAACACTGGAAGCCACTCGCTTTCAGAGTCTAAGAGACGCCCAGTTGCTGGCTGCACCGTTTAACTGCTGCTATGCCTGAATATTTCACAACCCCAGTATCTTCAAGTAATAAAGAGAATTAGGATCTCAATGTCAATAAATAATGCATGCCAACAGGTTGTGCAGGTACTTGTTGTGCCGTGGGTGCCCGCAGCATGGCAGCTGCTGCTCCAGCCCCGCGGAGGGCGCTTGTTGTCCCGGCACCGTGGCACTGGGTGCACCCGCCAGCACAGACATGCGTCCCAGAAGGGGAAGCAAAAGCAGAAAATTACTGTCCCTGCTCGTTTCTCTTTGTTTCTCTGCCCTTCTGTCCCTTTACTTTTACCTCCTGTCAATCCAGATTACCAGAGCAGATCCAGGCTAAATTTTGCAACTATCAGTAGTGATTAGAGTGAGTTGATTGAAATCGGATTATACAGGAAGACCTCTGCTTCCTCACTCAGCACGCGGGCCAGTACCATTTGCAAAATACTTACACTTCACCGCACAGCATGAGAGCATTTGGAGCAGTCCATTTTAAGAGAAATGATGCAGTAAAAACAAGCCAGACTGCGCTGTCTTTGAAAAGAGAAAAGGGATCCTGGTTTTAACAGATTCATGCATTTATGGGGGAATGTTTCAAACCTTTTCCAGATGGAAGAGTTTGCCGGAGTCTCACAGATTCACTAGAAAGCAGGGTATATCAAAGAGTGGCATTATGTTCCTAAAGCACTGTGTACCTGACTGTTGCTGCTCAAATATGGATCCAGTACAAGCATAACTGCGTGGCACTGGAGCACCAAATGCGTGAGAAGCATCTCCCCTTCCCCGATGTAACACCTGCAAATCCTACTGCCAGTATCTATGCAACTCACAAACAATCTAATTTAAATGTGTTTCCTCCAAAGCATCTCATGTATGAGAAAGTGACCTGCCTGAACTGTATTCAAAAATATATATTCATTAATTTAAATACAAACGCAAGTTATCAAGTAAAAAGGTAGGACATATTATAAAATTATAGTGCCATCATAAAACTGTGGTATTGAATCTTGAAAAGAAGAAAATAAAAATTAAAATACAGAAGGAGACTGGTGGAACAGAACAAGAGGACAAGACGATAAAAAAACAATTAAAAATATACAAAATTCAGTTAAGTCTAGCTGACAGACACTGTGAATGTGACACACAGATGCAGTTTGCATTACAACATACCATTTTTCTAGTACTTCCTAAATAATACCTTAATATTATTATCTACTCATGATACAGACCTAGATTATGCTCCAAGCATCATCTGTCACTTTACACTCATTATTTAATGTATTTGTATAAATGCAATGACTTCGTGATTTCACAAATTCAATTTGTGGACGGTCCATAATTTGTTTGCGAGTATTAAAGTAATATTAAAGTCTTTTCCCAGGTGACAGTATAAACTTCTCATTTTGTTAAAAGAAACTCTAGAAACTGTTTACCCTGATTGGGACAGACAGAAAAGCAAAATACATGTATTTTCCAGTGGAAATAACCATCCAATTTCAAAATAATTACAGTCTTCTGAACATTTATAGTCCACACTGAAGGTAACTACAAGTTTGGTATACTCTGCTGTGCATATGCTAGAATGAAGGCTTGTATGCACAGTTTTTTAATAGATCCTCCTATTTTTAATAGGTCCACCTAGTCTCAGGGAACTGAAGCACTATCCATTTCTGGTTCATTAGCATCTTTAACTAGAAGAATCTGTAGACCTTGATTTGTATCTAGGAAATCAGTAGCTGATAAAGTCTAGAAATTGATGAATTAGAACCATCTGTTTCAGACAATGTGAATTACTGGGTAGTTTAATAGCAGGTGTTTCATTTAAGAGAAACATCATGATTCTACTATAGATGTTGAAATATAATCCAGTAGGCAGAAATTCTGCCAGAGTTAAGAAAACTGTAATTCACTTCTGAAAATAACATTACAAAGAATGCAACTATCAAATGTTGCCTTCATTTGAAAAAAAAGTTTCTAGCCTTTTCAAAAATACTGAGATACAGAATACCTTGGATATTACAGAACAAAATTTTGAAACACTGTTCTACTGTATGCTGGCAGCCTTACATCAGAACTTAGGTTGTATAAATCACAGATCAACACACATTCCATGGAAGATGAGGTTAGAAAACAGCAGGTTGAACTTGCTTCCCTCGATGAAGGTCAAAGCTGGATATGTGTTTCTATCCCTGAATTGCACTAGTACTTTTCATATCATCCTTTAAACAAGGAGACTATTTATGAAATACATATATTTTGAAAGTTTCAGTAAAATCTATGAAGGTCAATGTTAAAATACAAGGTCATGTACATCCTTCTTTCTATTAATTGCATAACCCAGCCAGGTAGGAAAATTTGAAGATTCATATACAGGTATATGCACACCTGTATGTATCTTGCTAAACTATGTAGCTCTTCTTCTTCGTTACAGAGACTCTCCAAAATCTTATAACTGTTCTCTCATATGCCATATGGAATAGAAACACAGGACCATTTAGGCTGGAAAAGACATTTAAGATCATAGAGTCCAACCATTAAGCTAGCACAGCCAAGTCCACAGCTAAACCATGTCCATAAGCACCACATCTACATGTCTTTTAAATGCCTCCAGGAATGGTGACTCCACCACTTCCCTGGGCAGCCTGTTCCAACACTTGACAGCCCTTGCAGTGAAGAAATTCTTCCTAACATCCAATTTAAAACTTCCCCTGACACAAACTGAAGCCATTCCTCTTGCCCTAGCTATCACTGGTTACTTGAGATAAGAGATCGAGCCCCACCTTGCTACAACCTCCTTTCAGGTAGTTGTAGAGAGCGATAAGGTCTCCCCTCAGCCTCCTCTTCTCCAGACTGAACAACCCCAGCTCCCTCAGCTGCTCCCCATCAGACTTGTGCTCCAGACCCTTCAGCAGCTTCGTTGCCCTTCTCTGGACTTGCTCCAGCACCTCAATGTCTGTCTTGTAGTGAGGGACCCAAAACCAAACACAGTATTTGAGGTTTGGCCTCACCAGTGCTGAGTACAGGGGGACCATCACTTCCCTGGTCCTGCTGGCCACACTATGTCTGATACAAGCCAGGATGCCATTGGCCTTCTTGGCCACCTGGGCACACTGCTGGCTCATATTCAGCTGCCTGTCGACCAACACCCCCAGGTCTTTCTCCGCCAGGCAGCTTTCCAGCCACCCGTCCCCAAGCCTGTAGGGTTGCATAGGTTTATTGTGACCCAAGTGCAGGATCCAGAACTTGGCCTTGTTGAACTTCATACAACTGGCCTCAGCCCATCAATCCAGCCTGTGCAGATCCCTCTGTAGAGCCTTCCCATCCTCCAGCAGATTAACACTGCCACCCAGTTTGATGTCTGCAAACTTACTGAGGGTGCACTCAATCCCCTCGTCCAAATCATCAATAAAGTTGCTAAACAGAACTGGCCCCAATACCGAGCCCTGGGGAACACCACTTGTGACTGGCCGCCAACTGGATTTAACTCCATTCACCACCGCTCTTTGGGTCCGGCCATTCAGCCAGTTTTTTACTCAGTGAAGAGTATGCCTGTCCAAGCCGTAAGCAGCCAGTTTCTCCGGGAGGATGCTGTGGGAAACAGTGTCAAAGGCTTTACTAAAGTCTACGTCGTAGACAACATCCACAGCCTTTCCCTCATCCACTCAGCAGGTCACTTTGTCATAGAAGGAGATCTGGTTAGTGAAACTCGACTCGCCTTTCATGAACCTACATTGACTGGGTCTGATCACCTGGTTGTCCTGTATGTGCCACATGATGGCACTCAAGATGATCTGCTCCACCACCTTCTCCAGTACCGAGGTCAGGCTGACAGGCCTGTAGTTCCCCGGATCCTCCTTCCGGCCCTTCTTGTAGCTGGGCGTCACATTTGCTAATCTGCAGTCAACTGGGACATCCCCAGTTAGGCAGGACTCCTGATAAATGATGGAAAGTGGCTTGGTGAGCACTTCTGCCAGCTCCCTCAGCACCCTTGGGTGGATCCCATCCAGCCCCATAGACTTGTGTGCGTCCAAGTGGTGTAGCAGGTTGCCAACCATTTCTCCTCGGACTGTGGGGTCTTCATTCCACTCCCCATTCTTGTCTTCCAGCTCAGGGGGCTGGGTGCCTGGAGAACTGAGCAACCTGAAGCACCTTAAATGGAATTGAACCTGTGGTTTTTGCAATCTTTGCTGAATCCTCACTACAGTTAATACACAATTGATAAAGGAACTGGGCTGAGAAAAGTCTGCCTACAGCCAGTTCCTGGGAAGAGGAGGCCCTGAAGAGTACAAATCCCATTTTAGTCCTGGGAAGGGGAAGATATGGCACAAACCAGTATACATAAACCAAAAGAGACATGAACTTAAATAGCCTATGTAACATATATGAGACTGCCACGGAGGTAATCTCAGTTCTACTTAACATAAAGGTAAGAATTTCTTGGCTTCTCAGAATAATAAAGGTAAGCACCTGCATGTTGCATGCTTGCACAGAGAGAAACACTAAAAACATACATTTGTGCACTTATAAAGGCATAAATCTCTACTTCCTAGTGTTACTTTCATAGTTTCTACAGTTTTAATCTATCACACGTGTATCCCCGATGAAACAATCTGAGTGAGTGAATCCATTTAGATGCCAACTTACAAATGTGAAGCGAGTCACCACCAGCACAGCAGAAAGCCAGCACGTCTTTTCCGAAAGTCCAAGTACGATGTATGGATGTATGCTGTCCATACATATGTATGGACAGGATGCTGTGTAGTAAGTGCCCATTGCAACTCACACCACGTACCAGGCTCTCATCCAGGTCCTACAGCACGAAGGCAACAGCGTCCTCTGGAAGAATTTTCTCTGCAAAGCTACACTCTGTTTTTAAATGATTGAGGCTCAAATAAAACTGTGGATGATTGTCTCCAATAAGTGTGCTGAGGTTCAAATTCTAGCAGTTTGACAGGTAAAATAAAAGAGTATATGACTGGATAGACATCCCTCCAGCAGTGTGGCAACTTTCTGCAGAGAAACACTTAAAAGCACAAGAAAGATTCTCAATAAGATGTTAAGTAGTTATTAGAAACAGTGCTGTTTCAAATATACCATGTCTAGACACATTAAAGGAAGGAAAATAATTCACAGAGACATTAATTACTTATATCCTCTAACTTTCAGAATGGAATAAAGTATAGAGTTTGCTACATTAGTACCTAATGCAAAGGTATCCTACAGTACTGTCACTGGTGTAGAACAGATCTGACCCTATACATTGTACTAATAAACATAAACTTGGTCCCATACAAACAAGCTGGAAAACAGCTGGCATTTGAGTTTTCTCCTTCTTCTTAATATTAACTCAGTTCACAGAATTTTAGAGCAGCAGCTGCTGATGGCTTGCCAGACATGTGCTCAAGTGAAATGAACTAAACTTACTCCCTCACACAGAAGGATTTAGAAATACTGAATTTTACCTAAAGCAGCTGATTTAGTGCCAATGGGATGCATTAAAAATTCCTACTGCAAAAAAATAACAAATTAAAAGACAATCAATGTTGAAAATTTAGCTGCTAACAAGACTAGAAAGTCCAGAAATTAGCCCTGTTATATGTAGGACCTATGGTGCAATCTTTAATTCCAGAGGACACAAATCTCATTGTAGAAAACAGAATGTCCTCACCAGATGAAAAATGCTGAACAATAAACCTAAAATGACAGACATATTCCGCATGTATTCATCATGCATCTTCTTCTTTCTGAGGTTGCATTTCTTGTACAGTTACTGCAACATCCAACAGTTTTCCCATCTTTAACGAGCATATTTTCAGAAGATGCCTGTGAGAGAAGATGCTAGTGTTATTCTCATGTGATAGCTGGAATATCAATTCCAGATGAGTCCATTAGTTAATGAGGACTCTAGTCTGAGAGGGTTCTGGTCTGATCCTTCCAAGAATGTAACATTCTGTAATAGTCGCTGTATTTAGAGCACACTTGTGGACTTCCGTTGTATTGCATACTCAGCAGTTCTGCAAATAAATCTTGATCACTTCAATTTTAAGACCACAGAGTTGTTTTAAGCCATGCACTCCCAAATGGTGGTACACAAGACACAGAGAATGAGCTGAACCTCTGATTTAAGCAAAATGTCCAGCCTTGCCAAAAGCCAAACAAGCATCAAATCCATTTCTGTCTTATTCATAAGACAGAATAAGACTCTCTCTTCCTGTCCTACATTGACTTACTGAGCTCCTACTTCAGCAACAAATTGATGCCTCACATCAAGAAAACTGACATTTTTTTTTTTCTGAGTATCAGCCATCCAGTGATGAATATAGCTGTGATCTTAGGAAAAAAAGAATGTGATTCTTGGTCTTTAAATACCACATTGCAGTGTATATACACAATTCTGGGGTGTTTCAGCTTTCAAATAAGTGACTTCCTAATCTCAATACTTTATAATACAGAGGTTTTCCTTTTTTTATTTTTTTATAGATTTTAATAAAAGTCCCAGCACCATCACCACCAGAAAAGAAACCATATGAATGGATGGAACTATTTTGATTGCAATAAGCTTCACAGTACTTCACGTAACTGTCGTCAGTTCAGAGCTGCGGCTGAAACAGATGCATGTTGCCAGAGCCATTTCAATTTGGCTCCTCAAAATAAGCAGACAGTGGAATTAACATGTCTGCTCGCTAGATCTAAAACAGAAATAACAACCTTGCAAAGAAATGCTGTAACTTTGCTCATTAAAGTTTGTGAAGCGATTAGATGAACATTATAGAAGACTGCACTGCTTAATGAAGATCATGAAAGAAAGCCTTTGTACACATAACACAGGAATCAGTGACGCAGGCTGCCAAATGGTAATTGTTATTCTTTACACAGGCCAGGCCCTCAAAAAGGATGAGGCACATGATCTTCTGCTTACTGACACTGGAAAGATACTGCAGCTTGGACACTGGTCCCTCCTCCTGCTTTCCCTGCCAGCTCTGCATCTTGGTGGTCATCTCCTCCCCGCCACCAAATGACTTGTGACTGCACAGCCCAGTTCCCAGCCTTCCCTCCATCCTCCTCTGACTCCCAGCCTCCCTGTCGCTCCTGTCAGTCCCAGCCACCAGTGCTGCCACCACCCTGCTTGGACAGCTGAAGACAGGACAGTGGCCGACCAACTTCTTGCTCTAGCCAGATGCTCACAGCCTATTCCAAATCACACTTGCAACCAGTATTTATCAAAGGAACAGCTTATTTCCCTTAACCTAATTCTAAAAAACTTCTTCTGGAATAGAGACCGTGGTTGAACAAAACCTCCAAGGTGCACAATTTCAGAGCCAATGTGTATGGGATGAAAGGAGGAGCTGGGTAGCAAAGTGAGAAGGCTGCCGTCATGCCAGTACAGTCTAGCAGGCAAGGAAAAAAACGAGATGGATTTACAAAAAGCCAGAATCCCCCTAACTACAACACTGTGAAACCAACCAAAATTCAGATAATTCAAAGTTTGATTTAAAAATAATTCTTCAGTAGTTGCCATAAGGTTATAATAATAATTCACATTTTCAAAATACATTATCTGAGATACTGCAGCTGGCTCAGGGATTATGTTTTCCAGAACAGGAAGAAATTCTATGGATATTAATAACATGCAGCATCTGTTTCCAGTAGCTAGTTTCTAAGGTAGGTAGGACAACAAACTTCTTTCCATATCTGTCCTATTCAGCAGTACAAAGAACAAATGTAAAGGTTTCATAACAATGCAGTAAAGTGTAAAAAAAAGAGGTTCAATGAAAGAAATGGAAAACAGAAAGTATCTATGATTTTTACAAGCTTCTGCATGTTGCTTTAGAGGTTACTGAAAAGTTCACATTGGATATTTATAAGTAGAAAATTAATGACACACTCGCAGCAAGGGAAAGCTCAAAGAGTATGTAAATGTAGTATTTCAGTGGTATTTTGGTTCATTGCATGTAAGTAATGGAAGTACTAAAAATACTCAAAGAACTGAGACTTAATACTTGGTGAGTGTCATGTACTGAATTGTATTTGAAATCACGAGGAAAAATAATCAAAAGCATCAATCAATAGTCAATGGTAAGCCAAATCAAGCTGTTCTGTGAAAGAAGAAAATGTACTATATGTTAAGAAAGGTATCGATTACTGAGGTAATATATTAATTCTAAGAATACTTTGATAAAACAAAATTCCTCAAGCCTTGGTGAGTAATAAAAATTCTGTTATCTATGATGTTTTCAAAAACTATTCATTTTTTCTACATGCCTGAAAAGTTGTGTGAATTTTTACATAAGGAAATCAAAAGTATAGTGCATACAGAGTACTACCCCAACCCTTTTGTATGCATCTCTCATCTAAATATATTTACATTAAATAAGTCCTTTTCACTGCATTTTTTTGTTTGAATAGTTGCGCAACATCCTTTACTATGACTTACTGACACAATGACTTGAATATTTTCCTGTTTATTTTTCTGTTCTTTGTCTTATTACTACTCCAACAGTTCCTTCAGAACACATACACACCCCAAAAAAATGAAGCTAAGATGACTCATTTGCAATATTTTATATAACAAAACAATTGGAACACTGTACACACATAAGGAAAGCTATGAAAGAGTATAAAGGTGTTTGGGGAAACAAAAATTTATTTTAACTTTTTCTTTACTTCTAACATTAATTAAATACACCATCAGATGATACTATTTTCCTGTGACCATCTCTTGCATTGACTGAAAATTCACAGACTGAAAAGCCAAATACCCTAGACTACAGCAATAGCAGAGATTATAAAACTTGCAGTTACACATTCAATGTTTGAAAAGGACAGGATGCTGAATTTATTCAAAATTCAATTGTTTTGTTATAGTGTAGATATATATAGATACAGTGTAGGTAAGTTCAGCCTTCCTACCACTGGTAGGATTTTCTTCTCTTGTTATTAGACAACATCATCAAGCATCCCAAGCCCAAATTGCTAAAAATGAGCAACGAAGTTTAGAGCAGTGATATTCAAAATCACTACTAGAACTGGGCAAGCCTTTTAGAGAGGCAGTTTCATTTTAAACTCATACAATGTTGTATTTTAACCAATGAAAACATCACTGAAAAGCCGGTACAAATCAGAATTTGTTCTACTATGTCACTTCATTCCTTGGTGACAAGCAACATACTGTGAAGCAAGGATTTCAAAACAAAAATGCTTGAAACATGCTGCTAAAAACAAAGATGACAATATTTGCCACCTTGAGGACCGTACATCAAGAAAGATACTGGCTTGTACAGCCTTTCTTGTTCTCACCTTTCTCAAGCCTATTTATATTTGCTATAAACAAAATGATATGATGGATCTGTGTCTCTGCTTCTTGTGTTTTAGCATCTATGTGCAGGAAAGACAGCAAGTGTGGTGTGAGCAGCCAGTCCCGGACAGATCTAGGGAAAACACCTGGGTCTGGTTTATAGTACCTTTGTAGTTAAAGTCATCAAGAGGCTCTGAGGAGAAAAGGCAGAAATGGGGGACAAAGAAAAGGTAATTAAATAAAGTTCAGCTTGTCCAGGTAATATTTATATATTACATACACAGATTATCCTCCTGGGCTGCCCAACACAATCCAATATAATCAAGAGTATTGTACTGGAAAAAGGCCACAAATTACATCATCTTTCATGCACTGAATTAAATGTTCCAGCAGCAGAGCGAGCTCAGGAGCACATCTCGGGCACTGATGGATGAAAGCAACGGGGACTGGCACGTGGCAGAATGATGTTCTGCAATTTATGCCGCCTGTTAACAGAAGTGTCGGTTTATAAGTGGTGTCTGACAGTGGTCTCCTGAGCTGAGAGATGAGCCAGAGAGACAGACCACCTCTACAAATCAAAAGGGTTTATGCGAAGAAAAAATGAGAGAGATTCTTATAAAGTCCATAACCTTACACAAACATCTGTATCTCAGCATAATTCACCATATGTAACACTGGGGCTGCAATACATCTTACCTTTAGGCTGGCGAAGAGGCAGTATCACTCCAGCCTCCTCCTCCTGCACAGGGAAGGCCATTTCCCGCCTCGGCGCTGCCAGGCCGCAGCACTGGGCAGGCAGAAGGCAGGCAGCAACCGCAGCAGCAATGGCCTCTGGTGGGGCTCTCTCCTCTGTCCTCCTACACAGCAAAGCACAGCCACCAGCAAAGTCTCGAGACTTCATTTTGACAAAATGTGTGAACTCTGATATTCACATTGATCCCCGAGACTTTAGAGCAACATGCTTCTGGAGACAGGTTTACCTTGCGCAGTGAGGGCCCGCAGGTTCCTACGTACTCTTTTCGGTACCACCAAGGTCCCTGCTGCTGCCTGGCACAGATGTCCTGCCCCAACAAGCTGAACTGAACCAAGAGAACCAGGCCTGGTGGCTGAAAACAGTGCTGGTCGTACCATCTCCAGCTTGTTGGAGTCTGGACCTAGTTTTGGCAAGCAACACTCTACTACAATTCCCTCAAATAGGCCTTAAGTTCATCTAATTCACTTGCCTTGGGCAAGAGACTTTACCCTCCTGAGGTGTGAACAACTGATACATTTTACTTTCTCATCCCAGTTCTTATTGGGAAGAAACAATTCTCCAGTCTAGAAAGAAGGAATTCAATTTTTCCGGTGTCCTAACATTCACTGCTGCTGGCCAGCCCTCCTGACTGGACAAGCTGGACTGTAGTGTTATGATAACGACGGCACATTGTACCTGTTCAGTTTGGGAAGTACATTGAGGAATCTCTGAAGTTCAAAATGAAAAAGTTAATTTATTGAAATCACGGTAAGACTGTTGTATTTGCTTCAGTTATTTAGTCTCTTACATTAATTCTTACATTAAGAATTGTCTATCTAATTTGCTATGTCAAATCAAGGAACCAGAATGCAATCATTTATTTAAAAGATAAAAACTGTTTTTCCACCTTCTAGATCAGAAATCCACATTTCATGTGATGACAAAGTGATAGAGAAGTTACTTTTAATTTGCAATTCACACAACTTTGTATTTGGAGAGCACTCCAGAAACTTGTCATGTGCAAAAAAAACCCCCAAAAACAACCTCTAAAGAAATGACTGCAAATGCAAGTTTTATTTCGTGGTCTAATTTGTCCTTTTTTAGCATGCTTTCAATTTTGCAGCACAAAAGTACAGAAATTAAACACAACCCACAGGCATACGAACATGTGACGATCATTTAATCAGCAAATCGCTTTGAGTCTCACTGACCTTGGCAGTTTTACAAAATTTTTATTTCCAGTTGGATGAACTGTTCTTGAACAACTTTTTTTACTGCAGTAGTCACAAACTGGCTTTTCTGTATCATCTACCAACCATGTTCTCTGACTAAATGTATTTTTTTCTAGAATACATGTGACTGCCCTAATATAAAACATCTACACTCTTCCTTCGGTACTTTTGCATTATCTAGGAAAACAAAGATTTTTTTTCTGCCTGTAATCACACCATTTCTCGAAGGGTACAGAAAGCATTTTGGTATTCCTGCAACAGAACCTCACAATAACAACTGTTACTGTGAGCAAGCTTTGCACATGAAGCTGGAGAGATTTCCTTTGAATCCTGCCAGAGCTCAGCCATGAGTGATTGCAGAGTCCACAGAACAAAAACCACCTCTGTGACCTCTGCCAGTACCACAGGTAAATATCACTATTTCTTGAAAGACATTTTTTTTTTAATCTTTTTTTTTTTTTTAATCTTCTCTGTTGTGTCTCCTTTTAATTTCTCTCTTTGAATAAAAAGTTATTTCCATTCATGTCTGAGGTTTATTTCAATCTACAATACTTTGGTATTTTTCTTTAAAAATTACAAGGATCACTTCATCTGCCCTCTCCTCAGCTCTCGTGAGACCTCACCTGCAGTACTGTATTTAGGTCTGGGGCCCCCAACACAAGAAGGACACGGACCTGTTGGAGCAAGTCCGGGGAGGTCCACGAAGATGATCAGAGGGCTGAGGCACCTCTCCAATGCAGACAGGCTGAGAGAGTTGGGATTGTTCAGCCTGGATAGGAGAAGGCTCCAGGGAGACCTTAGAGCAGCCTTCCAGTACCTAAAAGGAACATACAAGAAAGATCGAGAGGGACTTTTTACAAGGATATGTAGTGATAGGACAAGGGGTGATGGCTTTAAAGTGGAAGAGGGAAGATTTAGATTAGATATTAGGAAGATATTGTTCACTGTGAGGGTGGTGAGGCAGTGGCACAGGTTGCCCAGAGGAGTTGTGGATGTCCCATCCCTGGAAGTGTTCAAGGCCAGGTTGGATGGGGTTTTGAGCAACCTGGTCTGGTAGAAGGTGTTCCTGCCCATGGCAGGGGGGTTGGAACTAGATGATCTTGTAAGATCCCTTCCAACAAAGCCATTCTATGATTCATCCAGCTTAGAAATGTAGCTATGACTGTGGTCAACTCCTTAACCATAAGTAGCAGTACTAGCATAAAAGCAATTTCAAAAATAAGTATGAAATAAGAAGAGAATATTTGGCCTAAACACTGCATTTACAAGTGCACACCTGGAGGAGGGATCCCCTGCAGGAAGTCCTGTGTCCATGGCTGGCAGGAGCTTGGCAATGGTGAGGCTGAGCCACGTCACTGCCCTTCAGACCAAGAGAGATTCGCTGTGCAATCCTCCAGCTCTCCTAAGAGGTCTTCTTAATTTTGGGAAAGGAGTATATGGGGATTTTTTAATCTTTTTAATTTTTAAGAAATTCTACTCTATGTGATGGCAGGATATGTCACCATAGATCATAAAAGGGAAAACAGTTTAAAAATATTTTTTGGAAAGCTCACTGGAGACCTGTTCAAAGGTTGCCGTGACTGTGACACACGTGGGACACAGGTGGAACACACAAATTCACCTGACCCTGGGACGCTTTTTTCTAGGGCAGACCTTATTACCTTTAGACACCCTAGAGGATGCATAGGACAAATAGAGTATTTCCTAAAATATGCAGTGAATACATTGGGATGTTTGACTCCCAGTATGCTTGGATGAGGTGTATTACTATCCAGGCACTTTCCGACATCTGACACAAGCCAGTTTAAGATAAAACGAATTTAGAACTTCCATTAGAACTTCCAAAGCAGTCAACAGTTAAAAAATTTTATGAAGACAAAAATGAAGAAGCTAAATCCTTCCTCAGGAAACTTTCCACAAACTTTCCTGTGTTTCTACTGCATTTTCTCTCTTTCCACATCTCTTAACCCTCAGGCTGCAATCCTCACTGAGCACCTCTTTTTGGTGAAGCACTTAGCATTTTATATCTATTCTGATCATTAAGTCCCCCTCAATGTTTGTCACTGAGACTTACTTTATTTCCTCCCTATTTACAAACTGCATGGTCATTCTTCCTGTCAAAATAAATACTGTTTTGTTTCCTCCGAGATGCAAATATTTCCTTCTTAGACCAGGTATAATCTCATGTACTTGTTTTGCTTAATGAACATTTCTTTGCCTCAGTCAGGGTAACCTTTCTTTCCTTCTCCTGCTGTTTGGTGACCTGTTGCGCTTGTTTTCTTCTCCTAAGGTTTGTATTATAATCTATACGTAATCTACACAACTAGCCCATGTATATGCTGACTATTACTAAAATATAAACAGCTTTAATGGATCATGGCACATTGCTGATTCAATAGATCAAATATGACAATACTTTAATGACTACCAGCAGTCATTAGACAAGATTAATGAAAATTTGTAAAAATTCAGCTGTCAGTATTACTTGAATTATGGTACTGTGTTTGCAGATACATACATGCAAACATGTATCTTTAATGAAATGTGTGCACTAGTTCATATTAACATTAACCATTTCCTCCATAAGAAAAGGTTTCACGTATGCAACACCTCTCCACCTAGTTTTTCTATACACATGGCATACCTTCTCTGGGTCTGCTGAATTCTTCTCTTTGGCATTCTCTCTAAATCTCTCTTTATCCTTTCTCTAATTCTTTCAGTTTGAATAATTTATTATTCCACACAAACACCATCTAGATTAAACTTACTTCTAACCTCTCATTTGGACTTTTGCAGATAAGTTCTTCTAGTATAACGATAAGTGAATATTGGCATACCTCAGGTATGTTTTACCAAAGCTGGAAAACTCAAGATACAGGAATTGCACTGACAACATAACTGCTAAACAATATTTTTCTTTTCTAAAAATATACAGTCTAGTAACAATGTTTCATCAATTGTTATTTTAATATTATTATGTGGTAATAGAGATTCTACAAAATGGATAATAATCCATTGCCATATTTCTTTCTGCTCACAAGACAGACAGGGTAGCATCCATCAATGGATAAAGTCTTAAAGTGATTGTTTGCCTAAGCCTTTCCTTAGCTGCTGGGGACCAAGAACTAGTGTCTTCCTTTTATTTACTGGTGCTGGTTTTGTGTAGGGCCACATTACTTCAGCACACTTTCAATATTCTGGGAGAAAAAGAGGACTAAAACCCATGAGATTAACTGTACTACAACATTTTTTCTTTCTTTGCTTCTGGACAATGTTTTACTATGTTTGATTAAGATGAGGCAGATAATTAATCAAACTAGTTTATCTTCTGAATCTTTTACATGGCCTGCAGTGGGCCGAGTCTTGCACATAAATGCTGCTCTTAGAAACAGTAAAACATTAAGTTTCAGTAAAATCTGTGGTTCCCAGATTAATTCAATAAAAACAACATGAAGAGTATATTATATAACACATCCAGCTCACATTTACAACTGGGAAGATAAGAGTTAAACAGATCCATTTATTTCCACATCAGGTAAAAACAGAAAAACCTTGAAAAAGTTGTATACACAACTTACTGAAAAAAACCCCACATAATCACAAAATATGCGAAAAGTATTAGTAAAGTAAAAGAAAGCTATTTTAACTGGGATAGTTTCTGGACAAAACAAATGGAAATAGAGAAGCAATAAATGAAGTAAGACGTTTCTACTGAAAATAGACATATGAATGCCTGGTATAGTAGACCAAGTTCTGTGCACAAACCCATAAACAGAAAAGATTATAAAATGTGAAGATGGTGAGTGTTATTGCTAACAGTCTGGTTATAAACTCTGAAATAGTCTTTACAGAGATGAGGGACAAGATGAAGCATTTGACTGCATTTCGCCAAATGTAGAATAAGAAGGTCAATATTCCCATAAGAATAATAATTTTCACTACTCTGTAACAGACCAAAGTTTGCAAACACTACCTTCAAATTATTTATTTCCAGAAGCAACACAAAACCCAAGAGCATTCCTTCTTTTGCATCATGCCTCTAATGCTACACAGTATGCTCCTAGCCATGTGTGTGCACTTCAACATAGATGCACGATTGCAAGTACATGGTGCAGCGGTTTCTTCAGTTGTTAAATAGTATTTCAGCCAAGTGAAGCAGCAGAGTGGTTCCATCTAGAGGAAGAGTGTGTAAAAACTACTTATCTCCAATGACTAGCTATTTTTAAATAAAGAATAGGCATAAACCATTAATACAGCATGCTCAGTAGAAAGGGCCTGCTACCTGGTGTCATAGTTCCAAGAATACTCTGTTTCTTACAGCAGTGCGTGCTTGGTTGAACTGGACAGAAAAGATAATGTAACCATCAGAGTTATTAACATCTACATCCCGGACAGTCCTGGCAACATCTGCACTTATGAATAATGTTAAAGTAGGTGTGACTAGAAATGACATATAAAAGAGTTCTACAAATGAACTTATTCACTGAGGTATAAATTATATGTTTAAAACAATGCAAACCAAAACACCTCGACTCTCAGCCCTAATTTCATTTCATGTTTCCTTGACTAGCAGAACTTTTTAAGGACTCAACAAAAGCCAAAAGCTCCTTTTTCTGCTACACATAAAAGGCACATTAACCCACTACTTAAACAAAATGGGTTCTTTAGATCTTTTAGGACAAAGCAAAGAACTGACCTTCTTTCAGTAATCTTGTTTGGCCTCTTCCAGCCTATCTTGATCTTGACCCTCTCTGTTTCTTCTTTCATTCACTGAACAACTCCCTTTTCCTCCAGCATTCCTGCCAGAAGGGGATGTTCAATCACACCAGAACCATTGCAAGACTTTTCCCAGAAGAGTTTCTGCTCATTGAAGCACTCTTGCTATGTTCAGCACTTCACCAAATCTATCTTTTCAATTCAAATCTAAAAGTATTTTTTATTCTCCTCTCATTTCCCTTTTAGTAAGTTATTAATTTTGCTACTTTGGTTTAGTATAAAGATAGTAAGAAAGACATTAAACATGGCAATCTTCCTCAGAGAAGTCAGAAGACTCAATTAGTATTGTAAGACAGCCAGTTAATTTATCATGACTTCACAGTCTCATAAAATTATTATAGAATGCCCACTCATCAGAAAATGCATTAAAATAGCTAAGAATACTTAAATTTTTCCTCCACCACTGAAGTCAGTAAGCACTGTACCCAAAGTCGTTACATCCAAGAAGAACAGAAAGAAAAAGTAAATGTTGAAGGAAAAAATTATAGTGAGGAGAGAATACCAAACCCAAACCAATAAAAGATTAAGAAAAACGGAGAAAAACATTTTTACCAAGCCAAGATAGCAAAGCTCACTGCGTATGAAGTGGCGGAAAAGATAGTGGGTAAAAAGACTGTGAGCCAAAAAGAAATGAAGGATGAAAATGGGTTATATTTTACTTGTAACACTCCCTTAAGTTAGTTTTAAATGTTTATTTTTAACAACTGCTCTTTTTTTCAAGTTTCTTAGGAATCATTATACTTCTGCACACATACTTGTGCAGCAGGATTCTCCTTCCATCAAAGAATTGCAGCTTTGTGGAAAGGAAGCATCTCAGACTTCTTTCCACATGATTTGTCCACAGCCACGGAATGAATCACCAGTGGGTCTGGAGACAGAGGTTACAAGTCCTGATTCCCACTTATTAACTCCAAGTGCCTAATAACAGAGCACGCATTGCTCTAAGCATATGACCTATTGCAAATTTGCAACTTATTTTCATGAATATAACACAGGTTTCAGAAAACACATAGCCTTTTTAAGAACAACTTATTTAAAATACAGCTTCAGAAAACTCTAAAATAATATGCATAAAATCAAAGTCAAGGGTGCTACTGGTATAGGAGAAGAAGGTTATGAGGGAAGCAGACTGGTTTCACAAGTCTGAGATTTTCTTGCCAGAAACAATGCAAATAATGTCACTACTTTGATACGCTCAAATTAGCAGAGAGTAACAAAATAATGCCCGGGTTTAGCAATTAGTGATAGTATTACCAATGAAAATACAAATTCAGCCTTAACAGATGAGGATAGAGGAAAATAACTAAAATGAGGTTCTCTAATTCTGTATTTCAGTATATTTAAAATTGTGATATTGTTACTGACTTGAAATTTTAAATATTTTAAATCTATTATTCAAGCAGTTACATTACATACAAAATGAAAGACAGCAGGCCCTTATTGCATATATTGTCACAATATTTCATCCACCAACCATATTGTTAAACAATTTTACTTCAGAATGCACAATGAGCTATAAATGTTCCATTTAATTCTCCTAAATGTAAGAAAGTTTTTCAAAAGAAACCTCTTTTGCTAGTTAATGAAATTCAAAGGTTGTACCTAGGGAATGCAGCAGGAAGAAAGAATTTAAAGAAAGTGGACAATAATGTATGGTTTGGTTTGGTTTTTTTTAAACAGAGGTTTTGTAGCCCAAACTCTACACCAGTATAATGAAATGCAATCACTTAAACGCAGCCACAGGAGTCAAAAATAAGAAATTATGATCACCTAATATGTAAAATGGAAAAAACAAAACAATTGGACCAAATGTGTGATGTTTCACTTGGAAGGACTGGAGCTGCAACGGAAAGAGTTTAGCTTCAGTAATACTCACCAACATAACATATATAGGCTGCTAGACAATTGTAGCAGAGTAAGTGCAGATAAAGGGGATTTATTTCCCTTTAATTTGGGCAGTGCTAAGTTTGCCCTGGTTTGGCTGGTATACAACAACTGACAGAGACTTGGTTCAGGTCACTTTTCCTTTAAATATTGCTACACCAGTTTATTCCACTTTATTCACTTACTGTTTTCCTCCCATATTACCGAAGCAAAATGTTAGAAAAGTAGGGTACAGAAAAAATGCAAAAGGATTTCCAATAGATATTTAAACTACAGAAAGTATCCCCCAAATCCAGAGATTATGAGTTGTTCCCTAACAGTTTTATGTCAGTCATACTCACCCAATACCAAGGACAGACCAGTCACTTAAAAAAGTTAAAGAGCTATTTTTGCTAGTCCAGCCAATTCCTTTAAGGTGTAAATATACTGTGTTTATGCTAAAACATGTCGTTTAATTCTCATCATCAGAAAACCACAACTTCTTTATACTTTCTTTCCTCCTTCCCAGCATGTTGTTTTTCTGCCTACAGTACACAAGAGGAGAATCGTAAAGGTAAATCCTGTTACCTACAGTTCATCAACAGCTGCCTTAGCCAGCAACTTCCACTTGTGAACAGCTCAAACTCCCACTACAACTGACAACAGCAGCAATGGAGAAAAGAGGAGGGATTGATGCAAGGCTAGGGTTGATGGCACAGGAG
Source organism: Cariama cristata (assembly GCF_000690535.1). NCBI lineage: Eukaryota > Metazoa > Chordata > Aves > Cariamiformes > Cariamidae > Cariama > Cariama cristata. Next base: position 2,052 of record NW_009601153.1, on the reverse strand, counting down.
TATCAAGGGTCACAGAAATAGCCCTCGCAGGTGCAGTCTTGGGAAGGGAAAATACAAGGCTGGGACTAATGTCAACAGAAGGAAGTCTGCAAATGTGAATGAAGATTTCTGCATGTCAAAACCAGAGAAATATGGTGGAGAAGAGGAAAAAAAGTAGCTATATCTGGAAAAAAAACCCTATAAATCAGCAATGAAGAAGAGATAGGGAGGTAGTCAGCAAAAGGAACTAGGAGAAGGACAGCACCTGCTACGATAAAGACTGGTCTGGTGAGAAACATGATTCAGTGATACATGGAAAAGATTACAGTCTCAAGAGGAACAGACAAAAAACCCTAGTTCAAATCTAACAACACCAAAAAGAGAACATTCCCTCAGGAGGTCTGAGATATCCTCCAGACACAGGCACAAAAAGCCTGCTGTCTGTATCCTGTTCACTGCTGCAGGCAGAAAGCTCTCCAATTACAGTCCCCACCATCAGAAAAGAAGCATCTTGAAACAAAACCATGCCAAGGTCCTCAATTACATTAAACTAAAATACACAGTGTAAGTCACGCCATTAATTTCACTACTAATCTTTAAATAAAGTTTATATTGTTTTGGAATGCATTTTTTAATGGTTGGGGCTTTTTAATATCAAATTTTAATAGTCCTTTGTTAAGGATTAGAGTCAGAGTAATGAATGTTTGCCTTCCAGACCTCATTTCCATGCTTTATCAAATTAGTTATATATCTCAGAAAAATCTTTAAAACATTGTCTCAGACTTATTCTGAATAGTCCTTCCAGCTAAGCAAAAATGTTATTTCATAATTCTATTAAAAAAACAAACAAAGTAACAACAACAAAATAAGTAAAAATTCAGAAAGTCAATAAGATGAGTTTTCAAACTACTAAATAAGTAAGTATTAAATACAGTGTTCGGAAATCCAGACAACTAAAGATTTTAAGCTGTTATTAAAAATACAATGGATTCCAGCCTATGGCTTGCCTATCCAGATTATTATATGTTGGCCCTCCCTGGCTACATTCACCTGCTCCTTGTTGTGCAGCTGTAAGGGTGGCAATAAACATGTATTCTGCAAACACACCTGGACCCCAAGAAGCCAGGAAGCTTTGCAGTACACTATGCTTTGCAGTACACTAATGTGCTCGATGTGCTTGGATTTGCCTGTCTTGTATGCTGTGGTAGGTGACTTCCAGCTATATATTAGGTCACCTCCATGCTCACCATCTTGAAGAGTCTTTCAAGAAACTATTCGGACTCTTCTCCTGTACCTGTCATTCCTTTCACTTGCCATGGATAAAAAGTTCAGAGTCAACCCCTATTATGTTGCCTTATAAGCAAGTTTTCCAGTTTGGCAGGTATGTTGCACCACTGCAAATAAGACTACACAGAACAATAACAGGAGACAGTATGTACAGTCAGGTAAAGTGGTTGACAGCTAATTGCTGTGTTCAGAAACGTGCAGACTCTGGAAGTATCTTGGACTCTGTGTTCAAACAGCCTTCATTTCCAGACACTTCCAGGGAGAACAGCAGAGAGCTGAAGACAGTGCAAGACTTCCGAGTGACTTCTATCAGATCACAACTTCTCCTGAAGGCCAGACCAACAGGTGGATAGACTGGACTGAAGTCTGAAAGCTGAAATATACTGGTCAGTCTCTAGGCTCCGGTGCTTTTAGATGTTCTGTGGCATGCTGGCAGCAAGAGTTGTGAAAGCATTTTTGGGCAACATACAATTAGTACCAATGTTTTAGACTCCACGTTCCAGAAAGAGATGAGATTGTCCACTGGAAGAACACACAGTTGCTCCTCCATATCACCCCAAAAGGATCCCATTTGACAAATAGCATGACCCCATCTTAGAGACACAACTAAAGGAATAAGGTGAAGATGTTATTTGGAATTATCTCCAGCTTTTGCCATGAAAATGTTCAATATAAGAGCTTATTTCTGGAATTTAGTATTAGTTTGCAGTCATAATGCCCATATGACACACCCTACCATCAGAAGCTGCAGATTATGCCACAATGTATTAAACATATTGCATTAAA